>NC_077229.1:529253527-529461027 GCF_027887165.1 Monodelphis domestica | reverse complement strand
TCTCTGGGGAGGTAAAAGAGCACATGAGATGGACCTGAAGGCAGTGCTCAGATTTCCCCAAATGACCCTATAAAGCCACCTGAAAGGTCAAGGAGAGTCAAAGCATGTCAAACACAAAAAGAACCTGCTTTGCATCTTTTAGACACAATTTACTTCTTTTTAAATCCTGGGAACACACAATAAGCAACGTACATTTATGTAGCATTAATTATATGCCAGGCGCTGTCATTTGAGCCTCTAAAACCATCCTGGGAGAGGGGTACTATTATTGTTCCCGTGCAGATGAAGAACCCAAAGATCCACAGAGATGAAGTGCTCTCCCCAAACCACGGAGTCGGTGTCGGAGACTGGACTGAAATTCTGGTCTTCCTCACTCCTGGCTGGGGCTCCTCTCCATGGCTCCTGTGTTATGTCTTTATATTAGCTAAAAGATGAATCCTAAGCAATGGAATTGTTCTGTCCCTCTTCAGAGAGAAAGAAATCAGACTGCAAAGGGCTTGAAGACTCCTCCAGTGCAAGTCCTGACTTATAAATGAGGCAACAGAGACCTGAAGAAGTAAGCAATTTGCCCAACACCCTTTGGCTGGTGGGAAGCAGTGCTGAGAGCAGCACTTCTGATTTTAATCCAGGCCTTTTCCCATTCCGCCATGTCTTCAAAACAAGACAATTTCTTTAAAATAAGTATAAAATGGCCTCTAATGATACTTCAGTGTTCAATTCTATTTGGGTTGAGAAAAGAATTTTGCCTGAGTGAGACCCACGTCCTTAAATACTCAGCCCACCTCTAGAAAAAAGACTATCAGATTCCATCGCACAGGTTGGAATCCCTCTGTTGAGACAAGACTTTTCTGTGGTGAAGACACCCTGCCAGCACTTCTGATTTGCCTTCTGTGGGGTTTCTGTACCTCTAACACCCTTTGTAAATATCCCATTCATCTTCACAATCCCTTTGTGGTGGGTGGCCAGCATTAGGGCTGAATGGTTGTGGTTGTTGTCATTCCAACAATAGTGTTTTATTGCCTCCCTTAAGGTGATTTTACTCCACAGGTTGAGGATTTTAAGCACAGTCTTTGGCACATGGAGGGCCCTCCATATACCAGGGCAGCTCCTCTAGAAGAGAGCATCTCTAGGTGAAGCTATTCTGTGTCCAGAACTACCAGAACCACAGTTCACAGTCCACCACCAATGCAATGACTGAGTCTCACCGAGAAGCCATAGATAACACATGAAGCCACTAAAGGAAACTGAACCGTAAGTGAAGTAGAACCAAAATGCATCTCTTGAATTGGTGGCACGTTTTCCCATAAATACACATTCTATGAAAGGAAGGTTAGATAGAATACTGAGCTTTGGGTCAGTCACTCAAAAAACATTTTTAAGTGGCTCCCCATGTTCATTAAGCATTCTTCTAACCATTGGAACTAAGAAGAGTTGGGTTCAAATCTAGACTCAGATATTTAGGAGGTGTGTAACTGTGGATAAGTCACTTAGGCTTCCTCTGCCTCACTTTTCTCATCTGTAGGATGGGATAATAACATAGGGTAATGGGAATAAGAATAATGGCACAGATCTCTCAGGGTTGTTGTGTAAACAAAGGGAGAAACTATTTGTAAAGCCTTTTGCAAATTCCAAAATCCTAGTTGTGTGATGATGTCGATGATGAATACACATGGAGTGGTCAAGCCAATATCAGTTGTCTGAGCAGCAAGAAATAGTCTTCAGCAGGGAGCATTAGGACAAAATGTCGAACAGCCCTTCTGCCTTTCACAGTACATTTTGCCAGGAGCTTGGTGAGACCGATGCTATATACAGGCCCTGAGTTAAGTTCTGAGCCTTCTCCCTCAGAAACGGAGGAGGCACGTGGGAAGCGTTTGCCCTTGTATGATTGGGGGAAATGATCTGCTTATTCTTACTCTCTTTTTTGGAGGCAATGAATACCCCTTTGTGAAAGGGTGTGAAGTGATTAATGGAGGTCATGAGCAAAGCAAGTTTCTTTTTTATTATTTTCCTTACAGAAAACAATTTCCAATTTCAAAATCAAAGCATAATTCCAGGTCCTAGAGAAGTTCACAGCACTTAACATTTACCTAAGCGACTTGCACCTGTGTTCATTTCTAGGATGAAATGGGAGAAACTTTGGGGAAGGTTCCAGCCAATAGAATTCAGAAGAGATCCATCCCGCCACCCATAAAGGTCCCTTTGCCCGCTGACTTAGCCCTGGAGGAGGGGGCCAGAAAGCACATGCTGTCCTCCCAGTATTCCTTTTGATTGATATAGTCTTACTTTGGTATTCTTCTAACTTCTCAATTTACCTGCTGGCTTATTCAAAGAGGATTTTTGAGCCATTGCTTGTATTTAATTGCAGTTGTACATATAAAAACAATAAAATGTGGATGAAAACAACAAAACTGAGGCTCTTTCCAGAATAATTAGCCTTTTTATTTCCAAAGAAAAAGTAAGATGGCGTGCCTTTGGCCATGGCATGCTTTGCAGATGTATTTTAATAGTCTATGCAAAAAATCCTGAAAAGCAATACAAAATAGAATTTTGCTTAAGGAATAATGATATACTAAGACGTTGGTAGCCTTGTATTCTATGATCTGTTTCACACTCTACAGACATGCGTCCTTATGTGTATTATAAGACAATAAAACATTTTAACAACTAAAACAGTTTCACATTTCACTGAGCGTCCAAAGGCTAAAACAGAGCTTGTACGTTACATGCTCTTGACAAAGGAAGGGCCACTTATAAGTCCTCTTGAATGGCGATGCTTGATTTCCATTCGTTTGGCCTTAGGCAGCTATGACACTTGTGAAAGGCACAGCAAGATTTCGGATTGTTCTGCCATGACAATGACTTCTGTCTTCGAACTCTACAAAGGGAGCTGCAACCTCTATGAGAAAAGCTTCCTTTGTAGCGATCCGTGGCTGAGGTGGAAAACATCCCTTGGCAGCGTTAGTGGTGGACCATGAGCATGGCTTTATGCTTTAATGAATCCACAGCACCACCATTACTTGGCAGCCCCAAATGTTCTTTCGCCCCAGTTGGATACATCAGGCACCTATTTGGGCTTCTCAAATCAAACAGACACAAAGCCAGAGGATTTCTGGCAATTCATACATTTCAGAATGGTCTCTAATATTCGAAATCTTCTTCCAATTCAGCCTTGTCACCATTATTCCCAAATCACCTAAGAAAATTCATTATCCAGCTGGCAAAAATCCTAGTGAATCTTGATTGCTGGTATTTCACAGGGGTGGGGGGATCAGATTTCACCCACTTTTCTGGCTTCTCCTGGCTTCATCCCCTTGTGAAGCTATTGTTCTCCCATGAACAAAATGGCAGCAGTACTCTCTGCTGGTCCTTGTTTTTAGTTCTTAAATAAGACAGAGTGGACTGTTTCTTCCTAATGAAACTGATTCTTCATGTTCTTCTGCCCCTGTCTCCTTCGAGTGCAAATATGATGAAACCTGCTAAAGAGAACCCATGGATTCATGGACTCCCAGCCCAGACAAATTCACTGGACATTGATTTTATTTCCTGGACGAGTAAGATATTCGATCTCCCAACTGCTTGGCTTCACCGTGAGCAGCTTAGAAAGCAGATTAGGGGGCGGAATTGACTTTTATAAAGAAGAGTAATAGAAAATGCAATGAACAAAAGTCACAGGAAATGGAATCTTTAAGAGAGAAACGTACACTTAATTTGACAAAAGTAACTTAAAACAATTCACAACGTAAGTAATGCCAAGTCATGTCGGCTTAGCATGTGTGTTTGATGTATGCCTTCTTCCCTCACCCCTCCCTTCATGGATTCATCGATTGTCACAGATTCCACGTCTTTTGTCTGCCAGAAGTGGAAGAGAGTGAAAGCGGAGCTACTTCCCTTTTACCTTGGGGGGAAGCACTGGCGATTTCAGAATGATAGTCAATAGAGAAAGTGATCTGATTCCCAAGCTACTTGCTTACTGCAGTATTTCATTGCCCGTCGAACAAGTTTTGACCATCAAAATTCAGGCTTAGGAAAGGAAGCTGCTTCTCTTTCATTGTATAATTGAGACAGAAAGGCCGTTTAAGTGATTCGCTATCGCTGCAAAAATGTATCAAAGTCTCTTCACGCCACTAAGCTATTATTTTCCTCCAAATATTCAATGGCAGGCACGAAGTGTTTAATGAACTCTCTTGCTGTATTATTGGCTTGAGAGGGCACTTTTGGATCAGGTGAAGGAAAAGAAAAGCCCATCACAGTTTCTAGGATAAGGACCCATCTTCAGATTGGGCAGAGAACACATCTCTGAGGGGGGGGGGAGGGGCTCATAACTCCTCTGTAGATCTGCTCACTGGCTCCCAAACGTTGGGCTCTGTTGAAGTCATCCTTGGCTTCCAAAGCAGTGCCAAGCTTTTGGTTCTGTTCTGTTTTTAGCCTTTAACAGAGACCTAGATCAGAGCACAGACAGACTGATACTTGTCTGTATAGGACCTTTTTTGTTTTGTTTTATTTTGAAAAATCCAGGATGTGATATTATTCATCCTGGACTGATATTTTATTTTGGAACATGGAACATAAAGGGAAACCCTTTAAGAAAGGCTCGAGAAGTGTCTGCCCATCATCCCTTTAAGCCCTGCCCACTTTGGTTTACAGCTGCATCCATAACGTAGACATAGCCAGTTTTGGCATTCAGATTATGTACACTCACACATGCATATTGCAGTGAAGTCTAGACTTGTAATGAGGAAGACCACGGTTCAAAGACTGCCTCAGACACAGCCTAACAGTGCGACCCCCCAAAATCCCTACCTGAAATTATGTCAGGCCTCATACACAAAATGATGCCCAGCTTCATTAGGCCATTTTCTGTTGAAGAAGTTGGAGTTGGGGGAGAGCAATGTGGAAAGAGCTTATTCTATGCTTAGATTGTCATCTTAACCGGAGATTCATTGCTAAAAACATTCATCTTCTCTTCTTTTTTAGAGGCTTAGAGACTTTGCGTGTGGAATGCACAAATCAGGGAGTATTGCTGTCTTACTTGGCCTTGATGTTTGTGTGGGAATATCAGCCACACTGAATCTTTTTTTCAACTCTCAACTAAATGCCTTCTGACATTATACTCTAATTTTGCAAGACACCGAATCAGCCACCCTAAATGACAGAAGTGCCTCAATTTAATGCTTCATTTTTCTCATTTTCTAGAGGCTGAGAGAGATGCATTTGGAAAAATTCACCTCTCTGCATATAAATCTTTGGGAGTGGAAATTATATAGACTTGAACATTTCATTTGAAAGGTTGCTTTGGTAGACTTGAAATTGCTCTTCAAAATAACTTTCCCTTTTGGTGTTCAACAATAAGCATCCTTGAAGTAGATGCTGACATTAGGATTCAGATTTGTGGAAACTACAGGGAGATAGACGCACATTCAGAATTTGACAACGGGCTGGCTCAGGTAGGGGGCAGAAATGCCAGGTTCTCCATCATAGCCACTACTTTTAAAGCTCAATAACTTTGATCTCTGAGTCACCATCCAAGCTCCACTCCCCACCCTCTGCTGCCTGATTCCCCCTTCGCATCTCCCTCAACTCTACACCCCAGATTTCAATCTAATTCCCCAGCCCTTCCATTGTACCCTCTAATGACTCTTCCATAGATAATAAATTTCCCTCCCTCCTAAATCGTTTCCTATTCTGTTCCTTCCATTTACTTCCTCTTATAAAACCTGGCTTCCTTCCTGATAGCATAGCCTTCCTCACCATTATTTTCAGTACTGACTACCCTTTCACTCATTTTCCTCAGCTCATGGGTCATCCAGGGAGTTAGAATGCTCCTTGTTTTCCATGGCGACATCCAGCTTCTGTCCCCTTTATCTATGTGCAACCTTTGTTCCTTTGGGGTTCATGCTATTCACATCTACTACACAGTCAAGATCCTGGTAGCTATTGCCTACAAACACACTGGTCACTCTTCCTTTTTGTCTCACTCACTTTGATATCCAGTTTGCAATTTTTTTCTCCTCCCCAATTCCTAGTCCCATACTAGGGAACTTCAAAATACATGTTGATTCTCCCTCAAATACCATACCTGATCGGTTCCTCAACCTTTTCCTCTCCTATCAACTCCCCTGAAATTTCTCTTTCCAAAGTGATTCATGATTTCTTAGTTAGTTGCCCAATTCAGCGACCTTTTCTTAAACCTCATTCCTCAACCTTTCTAGAACTTTTGATACTGTTGATCTCTCTTTTCTCTCTCTGTTTTTGAGACACTACTCACCTGGTTTCCCTAATCTCTCTGACCACTCCTTCTCTGCCTCCTTTGCTGGATCCTCCTCCGGACCAGTTCCTCAGTGTTCTCTCTTGGATACTCATCACTTGTCCCTTCATGATACTTTACTTGGTGATCTCATCAGCTCCCATGGATTTATTTACCATCTCTATGCATGCTGACAGTTCTCAAATATCCTTATTCTGTCCTAAGTTCTCTGCTTTCAAATTCTTTGACCTTCAAACTCACATCTCTAACTGCCCTTCAGACATTGTGAACTGGATGTCCAGTAAACACCTTAAATTCAATATGTCCAAACCAGAAGTCATTACCTTTCCCCCAAATCCTCCCCATCTCCCCATATTACTGTAGAAAGCATCAATGTCCTTCCAGTCTCTAGGGTTTGCAACCTGGGAGCTCTCCTGGATTCCTCATGATCTCTCATCTCCCTCCCTCCAAATTTTCAGTTCACCTTTGCAGCACCTCTTACACATCCACTTCTCTCTTCTGATTGCCAACACCATGGTGTACTCCCTCATTGCCTCACAACTGGACTATTGCCAGAATCTGCTTGTGGATCCATCTGAGTTCCCTCTACTGCATACTCTATTCAACCACTGTAGTGATTTCCTGAAATGTAGGTTGTCAAGATAATTTTAGGTTCGTGACTTAAAATCTAGATTTAGTTGGTCACCGGGGAAAATCCCAAATAAAATACCCAAGTCAGTCTGGAAGTTTATGGTAATTTAATTAATATAGAGGGAAGGAATTTAAGGAGAAGGAAGGAAGAGTATATAGGGTTTCTTCTGTCTGGCCTGTGCCAGGGGGAGTTTTAAAATCCCCGCCTCTAGGTCTCTTAAGAAGATTAGAGGCTTCTAAGAAGATAAAGTTGGAAAGTAAAGGAGGAAAACTCAGACAGAAACTCACCACTGAGAGGGACAATAGCTTGTAGCCATCCTAGGATGCCAAAAGACCTAGCACGCTGCTATCAGCCAACTCTCCACTGCAAAAGGTACTGGAGAGAGGAAATGAGCCTATTAATATATAGACCTTTCACCATTGTGTCCCCTCCTCTAAATGCCTATTCTTAAGTTCTCATCTCCTTTGATTAGATTAAATCTTTAGAGTTACTTAACACTTCTTTGTTAAGTTCACCTTTTGTGAGTTACTTAACCTTTTTGTGATTAATTTAACCTTTATAGTATTTAATACCTTTTTGATTTAAGATCTTAAAATAGACTTAACTTAAAGTTCTAGCTTCACTATAAGGTAAGAGTTAAGTACCTTCATTGTTCAATCAGGAGATTACAACTTTATCTTCCCCTAAAGTACGGTCTAAGTAGGGTGGAGTAATTTAATGTTCACAATCCCCCCCCCCCATTTTGTTACACTAAGTATCTTCATTGTTAAAATTAGGAAATAGCTAAATCTAATCTTCACAAGGTCTGATTATCTCACACATAAACATTTCCCTTTTTCCCACTCACTCAACTCCAGTGACTTTCTACTGTCTCCAGAAGTAAATACACAATGCTTTACTTGACATTTAAAGCCCTCCATGCCTTAGTGCCCTTCTACCTTTCTGGTCTTCTTATACCCTGACATATCCTCTTTTATTCAGTGACATTGACATCCTGGCTGTTCACAAACAAAACCCTTCATCTTTTGCCTCTAGGCATTCTCTCTGGCTGTCCCCCAAGCCTAGAATATTTCCCTTCCCTCACTCTGACTTTGGATTTCCTTGGCTTCCTTTGAATTCCAATCAAAACCTCACTTTCTACAGAAAGCCTTTCCCAGGCCTTCAATTCCAGAGCCTTAAAGATTTCCTACTTATCTAATATAACTTAATACATATTGGTTTGAATGGCATCTCTCCCATTAGAATGTAAGCTCCTTGAGAGCAGTGACTGTCTTTTGCCTCTTTTTATATCCCCAGAGCTTGGTGTAATGCTGGTATATAGTAGGTGCTTAATATATTGATTGATTGATTTCTGTGTTAAACTTAATATTAGTGATCCAGTATTATAATTGAATTACTTCTGGTCATAAAGTAGTGTTATTTTTTTCTTGATAAAAAATAGATTTAAACCAAAGAATTATTATTTTATCTCTTTTCTATTCTCATCACAATTGCCATTTGGATAAAATCAAACTTTATCATTTGTTGTTATTTTTTGAAATTTTGTCCAAGAAAATGTGAGACAAAACTTTCATGCTTTGTACATTCCTTCCAAGACTATCTAATACAGTATATTGCTTGTAATTTTTTTGCTACTTTGCACTATAATTGACTTGTTAAATTTATTATCTGGTTTTAGCCTCAAAACTCTCTTTGAAATGGAATTTACAGGGTTACCTGTAACAAGAATGTGACTAAATGGCTTATTCATTCTCTTGGTGGGAGGACAAAGGGTGAACATATTTTAGTAGCTGATATCCCTCCTCCTTTTGTTCCCTTGCTCTGTCTTCAATCATTTTACTTAAGGCAAGAGATAAGATTGGTAAAAAAAATTATAGAATCAGAGTATTTTGGAACTAGAAAGGGACTTAGAAAAAATCTAGTCCAATTCCTTCATTTTGTACAAGAGAAAGCTAGGTCATGAAGGATGAATGGTTTACCCAGACACACAAATAGCTAGTTGGCAGGATTAGTCTTAGAATTCAGAAGTTATTCTCCATGGAGCCCTCAGGTGAATGAAGATCTTACTCCATTCATTTTCATTATGCTTTCCTTATCTGCTCCCTAAAATGTTCACGAATTTGCCATTCATCAAGTGAACATTATTATCACGCTATCTCTGATGCTAAATATTATTGAATTTCAGGAAGAATGATATTTGAAAAGAAAATAAAGCAACCCACACAGTGTTTTGGTTACTATTTCCTTTTTTGTTCATTAGCTTATTCAATCATTCTGGTATTAAGATAGGTACCTTGGAAGCTATCTTAGTCAGAATTATTACTAGGAATTCTGGTACACGTAGAAAATAGAGTTGAGTGAAACATCAGAATAAGATACTATGGTAGTGACCTAGTGATGGACTGCCTCTCTGTCTTCTAAAAACTAGTCTTAGGAAGTTCATGGATTCATCATTAGACTGGTTGAAGAGCACAACTCAGAAAGTATATCTAGCATATTGTTGATAGTTGCCATCAGAATCAGTGAAGGGAGTACCTTGAACACAAATCCTGTCATTCTTTAAGTAAATATTCATTCCTAAAAGCCTACCATCATTTCCTATTATTTATTGATGCAGATGTATTCTCATATCATGGTGCCTTATTGAGGAATAAAACTTTAAGCAAACTGAATAGTGAAAAGTCAGGAAACACAGATTATTGGAATTTCTGATCAATTCTAAACCTGATACATAATTAATCATTCCCACATGGAATGTTTTCTGATGATTTTTTATAAGTGACCTAGTAGAGAGTAGTGCATCCAATTTCATTCTAAATACTTTTTACAATCAGCAGTAATCACTTCTCAAACAAATTAAATTTTTCTTTTGGCAATAATGGAAAGAGATTTTTTTACTTCACATTAATTCCAAACATTATGAGAAGAAACTATTAGAAAAATGTAGCTATATATTTGTATAATATTTTAACATTCATTCATTTTTTAATTAATCAATTACTGAGCATTAAATAAGATGTTTGTCCCCTCTTTTAATTCATTAGAGTGGCAGCCAATAAAATAAAAAAAAAACACTATAACAACAACCAGATTAAAAGGACAAGGTAGCCACTGATACTTCATGAGTACATGAGTTTGAAGGAGAACCACATACATATATGGGTCAAGGGGATATGGCTGGGGATGACTTGAATATAAAGAAGGAAACTATAAATAAATTAGGTGAACACAGAATAGTATACATGTCAGACCTTTGGTAAAGGAAAGACTTTAAAACCAAGCAAGAGCTAGAAAAATCACAAAATGTAAATATTGTAAAATGTAAATAATTTTTATTTTATCAAATTAAAAAGTTTTTGTACAAACAAAACCAATGTAACCAAAATTAAAAGGGAAGTAACAAATTGGGAAACAATCTTCATAACAAAAACCTCTGACGAACGTCTAATTACTCAAATTTATAAAGAGCTAAATCAATTATAAAAAAAATTAAGCCATTCTCCAAATGATAAATGGGCAAGGGACATGGATAGGCAGTTCTCAGATAAAGAAATCAAAACTATTAATAAGCACATGAAAAAGTGCTCTACATCTCTTATAATCAGAGAGATGCAAATCAAAACAACTCTGAAGTGTCATCTCACACCTAGCAGATTGACTAACATGTCAACAGCTGAAAGTAATGAATGCTGGAGGGGATATAGCAAAATTGGGACATTAATGCATTGCTGGTGGAGTTGTGAATGGATCCAACCATTCTGGAGGGCAATCTGGAACTATGCCCAAAGGGCACTAAAAGACTGTCTGCCCTTTGATCCAGCCATAGCACTGCTGGTTTGTACCCCAAAGAGATAATAAGGAAAAAGACTTGTACAGGAATATTCATAGCTGTGCTCTTTGTGGTGGCCAAAATTTGTAAAATGAGGGGATGCCCTTCAGTTGGAGAATGGCTGAACACGTTGTGGTATATGTTGGTGATGGCATACTATTGTGCTAAAAGGAATAATAAAGTGGAGGAATTCCATGGAGTCTGGAACAACCTCCAGGAAGTGATGCAGAGTAAGAGGAGCAGAAGCAGGAGAACATTGTACACAGAGACTGATACACTGTGGCACAATCAAATGTCATGGACTTCTCCATTAGTGGCAATGCAGTGATCCTCAACAACCTGGAGGGATCTATGAGAAAGAACACTATCCACATCCAGAGGAAACACTGCGGGAGTAAAAACACAGAAGAAAAACAACTGCTTGATTACATGGATTGAGGGGATATGATTGGGGATGGAGACTCTAAATGAATATCCCAATGCAAATACCCACAGCGTGGAAAGAGGTTCTGATCAAGGATACAAGTAATACCCATTGGAATTGTGAGTCCATTACAGGAAGGGCAGGGGGAGGGGAGGGAGAAATAGAATAGAATATTATTTTTGTAACCAAGGAATAATGTTTGAAATTGAGAAAAATAAAAATAAATAAATAAAATTTAAAAATAAAAATATATAATAGCAGGGACATTTTCTATCATTTGTAAACTTAACCTTTTTCCAGTGAGAGATAGAAAGAGAGAAACAGAGATAGAAACAGAGACAGAGACAGAGACAGGCAGAGAAAAAGTAGCACAGTTTGTCTTGGAAAGCACTTTCAGTTTCTGAAGTAAGTAGTACAAATAACATTATCTCCCATTGGCAAAAAAAAAAAAAGCATCATTTTATCTGAGGTGAGGGAGGATGCGATGGCTGGCCCATGATGATTCTGTGCCAAGACTTTTCTCCAACATGAACAGGCCACAACCCACAAACTCCATCCTCCTCCTCCTCGCTCTAATCCCCCAGTACTTTGCTACATCTTGATGTGACACAGGTCCTCACAACAGGCAGCACAATGGGGTTTCAGGACTCAAAGGCCAAGATATCTTGGGGTTGGCAACACAGATTGACTAACCGAAAATGTGCTTGTTGGGTAGCAAGTGCTCTGCAGAGGGTAGGGCACCATCCATTCTTCTTACCCTGTGTGAGTTCTCGTGCAGCCTTCCGTGATTATTCTAGTTTTCATCCATGTTCTCTTTTGCAGAATGGCTGTTATAGTCCATGCCATTCACCCGACTCTCCATTGCTTAATTGATGTCATTTGTGTTTCCTAGCAAATTTCTTTGGAGAAGGAACCAGGTTTTCTACTTTTTAGATAGTGACAAAAATACGTATTGATCTTAAACCCCTAAATACCATACATATGTAATGACAGTGACAGTCAACTCATTCTGTATTTTTACCTTTATATCCCCTGCACTTAGCACAGTACCAGACACAGGTGAACTTTAACAAAGGCTTCATCGATTGACTGATTTAAGCTTAGGTTGCGCCCTTTACTTCTTCTTGGCTTAGAAGGAAGTTAATTGTGTTGGAGAGGGAAGTTACAGCATTCTGATTTGACAAAGGAACTTCTATGAATAGCAAAAAATTTAATGCATTTAAACATATTTGCAATCAAAGAAAAACAAAATATTCAGTTTTGGAAAAGGGAATTAGTCAAACATATATTATGAAGTGACCAACATCAGTCATATTTATATATATATATATATGTAGATATATGTATATAAATGTATATGTATGTTTGTATATATAGGAATATTAGCTGTTGTAATTCTCTCATCAGCTCACAAAGACTCAAAAACCTCTAATTAGATGGACTTTAAATCTATATATCTCTATCTATCTCTATCTATCTATATGTCTATATCTAACTCTCTTGAGTTCTAGTTCCATGCCCTCAACAAATTTTAATTAAAAAAATCCATTCCTTTTCTGAACTTCTTTTTCTGTGGAGAGGATGACTATTTTTGGTTACACTGATTCTTAGTTGACACATCCTAGAATACTTCACTCCCTGTTACCATGCCTATCTCATAAATTTCCAAGTAAATCAATCAAATCAATCCATCAGCAGCAACATAGGGCATTCAGCCTAGAGTCAGGAAATCCTGGAATCAAGTCTGTCCTTAGACATTTTTCTAGTTGTGGGATCCTAAGCAAGCTCTGCCTGCTTCACATTCTGCATCTATAAGATGATGGTAATAATAGCACCTACCTTCCAGAATTATTATGAGGATAAAATGAATGATATTTCTAAGATGCTAAGCACCATGCTTGACACACTGAAAGCCCTTAAACGCTTTCCCCCTCTCACTACCCTTTCCTTTCCAAGTTCAGAATCATGTTGAGAAATGTTCAATCCTTCAGTAGAATCCTTTTTAAAATGTTTTTAAATAATGTGTAAAGATACTTTTTTAACATTCATTTAACTGTCTTCTCTCCTTCTCCACTCATTGAGATAGTATTTGATAAAGGTGATACATTGGAATTTGTTTCTATAATCTTCATTCTATTGTCTCTCCATCTCATAGGATCACTCTACATTGTTGTGTCTTTCTCTCCTTATCTGGTAGGACCCTACTCTTCTCTTCTATCTGAAACTTGGCTCCTTCCTTCTCCCCCAACACCCTCACCCAAGATCTGTCTATTCTATTTCACTCAATGTAAGGAAAGAATTGAAAAGCTCTCATCCACGTCTCCTCTAATTCTCACTATAGGAGTTGGTGTTTCTTTAGGACTCTCTCTTATTCTTTCTTTTGACCTAGTCAAAGGAACTTACTCCATATTATTTCACCAAGAAGATAGTGGCTTAGTCATCCAAAAGTGTGCCCTTTGTATAGCCCCTATTTGAGGAGTTTGCATTCTAAGGAGAATGGAAGGGTAGGACAAGATACACAAGTATATGTTGCTCATTTTATGATAAAAACCTTTCATGATTGTGATGACAGTAAGAAATCTAAATGGGAAAGATTGTAAAGTATCCTATGAAGGCAGGTGTTGCACCACAAGCTGATCCATCAATTGTTAGGGATACTCAAGGTAAGATTCATTTAGAGTTTGGACCTGATGATATCCAAGGCTCCTTTCAACTCAGATATAAATTATTGAGACCCAGGTTCAGCACTGTGGCAGCTAGATCTTGTAGCAAATAATGCCAGGCCTGGACTCAGGAAGATTCTTCTTCCTAATTTTAAATTTGGCCTCAGACACTTACTAGCAGTGTGACTCCGGGCAAGTCACTTAATCTTGTTTGTCTCAGTTTCCTCATCTGTAAAATGAGCTAAGGAAGGAAATGTCAAATCATTTCATTATCTGTGCTATGAAATCCAGAAAGAGGCTCAAAAAGAGTCAATCATGACTAAAAAACAATGGAATAAAGCAACAAGTTCCTCACGATTTGTCCTTGTTGATTTTGACAGCTACTTACACTTCTGAATATTTTCTGAATATCAGAAACAGGTGTATCTGAAAAATAGCCATAATATCTTGATGTTATTACCCTTATTTTAAAAAAATGTTTAAATTATATTAAGTTTATAACTTAATTATATTAAATATTAGATCATTTTAAATGATTATATTAAATTATTATTATAATAATAAAAAAAGCTGGTATATTTGGGACAGGGATCTTTCTCAGAAGTGCCCTACCTTTTTACTATATGTGGTTCCCAACAAATTTATTGAAATCTATCCTTTGAGGTATAGTTAGGAAGTTTGCCACTTTCCATCCAGTCCTGGTAGAATTGGCAGTGTCTCCCACATGATAGAGAAAGTGTTTCACTAGGTGACCTGAGCCAGGATCTAAGGATTTGTGAGAATATAAAAATTTAGGTTTTTATGCTAACATGAAAGTTCTAAAGTAATATTGTGGTCACTGATTTAAAAATATTATAGCTTAAGGTAAAATGACTTTTAGTAGCTTTTATTTATGAAGAGGTAGAAAGAATGAAAGTGAAGAAATATAAGAAGAAGGTAGAGAAATATCTAGCCTATCACCCTAAGTGTTGCTCTAGTGTCCAGCTCAGCCCTGGCGGGGCTCAGTAACCTTCAGTCAGAGGACCCAATGATGAATCAGCAAGGGTACCACCAATGCAGCCTCTTCCAGGAAAGGAAGGTCTCTCTGGAACCAGTCTCTCCAGAAGCCAGGAAAGATGGGCCAGCTAGTCACCCAGCAAGCCAACACAGGATTCAGGGAAAGAGTCTCCTCCTTCAGTCCAGCTCACTGACACAGGGTCTCCCAAGACCAACTCCAAAGGAGAAGACCGAAGGCCAAGTCCAAAGGGCAAAGTCCAAAAGGCAAGTCACAAGGTGAAATTCAAAAACAAAGTCCAAAGGAGGAGCCCCAAACTGAAGACCGCCAGACAGTAAGTTCAGGACTTTTAATAGTCCTTTTTCTATGATGCTTCCTCTCCCTTCCTCCACTTTATGAGAACCAATTGCAGTCTTTCAATGTGCTTAGCACTGTTCATGGGGTGGTCAGTGGCCTCTGGAGTTGCCACTCACTCTGGCAAGTGACTTGTGAATTCTCTTGCTTAGTGTTAAGGAGGGGTGCTTAAGTTTTTGATTGATTAATTTAAAAGTTGCTGATTGATAGACAAAGAAAATTTGATTCACTCTTCATAGATTCCTGGTTACCTTTCTTGCTTTACATTTGCTGAATTCTTGCTTTACATTCCTGAATAAATCTGACTAACCAGTGATCCTGTCATGGACATATGGAGTTTTGGAGAGAAATTTGTATATTCAAGAGGTTGGCAATATTAGGACCTTGGACAGAGCTGCCCCACTCTCGTGGCCACCAATGCATCATGGGGATTAATTTCAATAAAAAAGGAGCTAAACTCTTTGGCATACTTTCCAAGATGATATCTATTTGAATGGCATTGTTTGGACAGTGCAGAGTTGAGATAATATGTTAAGTGTCTTTTCAGAAATTTCCAAAATATCTTAATATTTCAATGTCCACCTCTAGAGAGATTATAACAACCATTTTAAATGACTAAATTCTGTTTTAAATCTTTTTTTTTGTGAGAGCTGTTTTTTGCCCATTTCCTTGTGACCCAAATAATGGTTGTCCAATGCATGCTTCATATTGTATGCTGAGTACATTTTTCTTTTTCCTTTAGGAAGATGTTCCCAATTTAAGATAAATAAAAAATCTTCCACTGGACCCAAAGTCAGCTAGGATGACAAAAAGGTAGAATGGGTAAGAAAAAGAATCTAATCCTTCTAAGGACCCAGGCTGGGTTATATGCATAGGTCCATAGTAGATTGGCCCTTTATTGATGAAAGTTCATAGTACTCCAGCCACCTGAGCTTCACAATACTATTATTAAATGTGGAGTCTTGTCTAGTGTCTGATTTTCTGTTTGGTATATTAGGTACTATGAGATCTCTGGATGGGTGGATATTATGAGGGACTCAGCACTAAAGGCTCCAGTGCTTGGGAGATGGTCTAGAAACTCTCTCTCTGGCTAGTGAATAGGAGAACTGATGACTTATTGAGTCTTTAAGAGATAAATAGACACGTGCCTGCTATTTTTTCTTCCTTTGATCCTTTAGGTGGTATCACGTAATTGTGGGGTCTTCTATAAGCAAAGGGAGAGAAATGGCGCTTCTCCATGGGGAGAATCAATTAACTGTTCCTATATGGCAACTAGAGTAAGGAATTCAGTAGATGAGCTTGAGCCTGGGTTTCTGGCTGCTATTTCTCTTTTGTATTTCTTTCTCTGATCCTGGATGATGGAAGCTTAAGCTCAGCAGGGACATGGCCAGGCTTGGGGATAATTGTGTGATTTTGAGAGATTCCGAGATCCTGAGTCCTAAGCCAATGCCAGTTTTGCTTTGGGGATAGTGTCCAGCACTGGCTTGCCAGAAGGCAGTGGCCTTGTTTGGACAGTTCAGAGCTAAAGCGAAATGCAATTATGCCTATTCAATGGAGCCACAAAGTGCCTTGACTTCTGTTCTGATACTGAAGTCTGAACCTTCTGATGAGATTGTTTAGCTTAAGTTTTTCTGTCGATTTGTGTTTTGTGGGAGTTTTCTGTCTTAAGAATTTCTTTTGTCTATTGGAAATAAGCATTCGTTCCATGCCTGACTTTCATTGTATCAAGAACCTTTGTATTCTGCACCTTTGGAGAGATCCTTGATGGGAGGCAAAATACGAACCCTTAAATAACTTTTAGTATGGGGCAGTGGCGGAGTGACTCGAGGGAAAGAAAAGGAGCTTAATTTTTCCCTTAAAGACTAGACTATCCCAGAATGGAATATAATCACACCCACCCAGTCTAGATCAGAGGGACTCCATATTGAAGAAGAGTCCCCCAGTATTTGGGCTTAGTAGTGGTAGTTCATTGCTTGACATGTAAATGTAACATCTACAGATACAGATAGCTTTGCACAAATTTAGGTGAGCATTCATTTATACTCGTGCCTATTTATTCATTTATTATAGAAAAATCCATCATGTGAAAATAAATGTGTCATTTTCTATTAATAACTCACTCTCTCATACACACATACACACAGAGAGAATGAAGGAAGCAGCATACACAGGGGATAAAGAACAGTTTTAATCAAGCAAGCAAGGAGTTTTGTCTCTGAAACACATTTGATGTATTGTTGGTGTTCAGTTGTTTTAGTCCTGTCTGATTCTTCTTGACTCCATTTAGGATTTTTTTTCAAAGATACTACAGTAGTTTGTCATTTCCTTCTCCAGTTCATTTTACAGGTGAGGAAATTGAGGCAAACAAGGTTAAGTGACTTGCCCAGGGTTACAAAGCCAAGAAGTATCTGAGTCCAGATTTGAACCCGGGTAGATGAGTCTTCCTGACTCTAGGCCTGGCCTAGTGCCTAGTGGCCACTGTGCCACCTAGGTACCTGTTATTTAGTATACATTAATACTATATGTATAACTACAGTCAAATCATGTAACATCACAGTGCTGTTTAGAATTTCTAAAACTATCTATTCATCCATCCATCCATCCATCCATCTATCTATCTATCTATCTATCTATCTATCTATCTATCTATCTATCTGTCTGTCTGTCTTTCTGTCTCTCTGTCTCTCTGCCTGTCTGTGTCTATCTATCTATCTATCTATCTATCTATCTATCTATCTATCTATCTATCCATCCATCTATCTATCTATCTATCTATCTATCTATCTATCTATCTATCTATCTATCTATCTATCTATCTATCTGTCTGTCTGTCTGTCTGTCTGTCTGTCCATCCATCCATCCATCTATCCATCTATCTATCTATCTATCTATCTATCTATCTATCTATCTATCTATCTATCTATCTATCTATCTATCTGTCTGTCTTTCTGTCTCTCTGTCTCTCTGCCTGTCTGTCTCTCTGTCTATCTATCCATCCATCTATCCATCTATCTATCTATCTATCTATCTATCTATCTATCTATCTATCTATCTATCTATCTGTCTGTCTGTCTATCTATCTATCCACATGTATATGCACATGCCTATAAACACATATATAATGAGTGTGCATATAAACATAAATGTGTATGCAATATAAACACAAACAAATGTGTCATCTAAATGTATACATTCTCTTATGTGTTTTCACAGTAATAGCAAGTATAACCAAACTCCAGTGAAATTTAATCAGTCTATAGACTGTTCTTACAAAATTGATTGTCTCTTCCTACCTTTTTTGCCTAATGTATTTTTGCAAGACCAATTAATGATTTTAGGTGGGATTGGCTAATATCCTCATTTAGAAGAAATTCCAAAGCTGCATTCTCTCCTTAAGAAAGGCCTTCCTACTTGCTTTTAAGAATCCAGCTCCCTATTAAATCTCCTGTTGCAATTAATCAACCATGGTTCTAATCTCTGCAAGTCATTTTGTATATTTATCTTTCTTTGACATTCTTAACAGCTCAAAACTTAGTATCAGCTATGAATTTCATTACCGAGGTTTTACTCCCTATTCCAAATCATTAATATTGATGCTAAATAAATGATAGTGTTATCCAAGCTAAATAATATTATTCTAAGCTCCTTAGCAAAGGCAGTACTGACCATTTTTCTTATTGCCCTAAAAAATGAAGAGGAACGGATGGATATGTGCTAGCAACTAGCGACAGTAATGCTGCGATTCACTGCTTTCCCCCTAAACTTTGGCACATTTGTTAAAATGAAAAATATGATCCTTTTACATTAAGTTTGTTTTTACTCATGAAGCAAGGAGAAAAATAATGTGAAAAGTCAGGACAATGGCTATTTAAGCCAAACACAACAATATCTGAGGGATAGACAATGTGATCTCTTTATGGAAAAAAAATCACATCTGAATACTATATTAGCCAAGGTGTTTCAGTGGATAGAGTGCTGGACATGAATTTAAGAGGACATGATTTCAAATCTAGCCTCAGATACTTACTAGCTTTGTGACCCTGGACAAATCACTTAACCTCTCTGCCTCAGCTTCCTCATCTGTAAAATGAAGATAGTAATAGCACCAGAGATGTTGTGAGGATAAATGAGACAATATTGATAAAGATCTTTTCAAACATTAAAAACAATATAAATGCTATTATTATTAATTCAAGGAATCAATATTTTTTATCAATCTAGCAGATTACCAATCTAGAAAAACCTTTGAAAGGGTTTCTCATTAAAGTTTACTTGTAAAATATTTAATAATGGTTTCTTGGCTTCTGCCACTATACCTCCTTAACTATTTCAGCCCCTCAAATTTAACTGTCTTACTTTGGTTCAGTTCTATCTCAGAGCTTCAAATAAATTCTCTTCTTGGGATCTGATACAAAATATCCTAGTTTAGTGGCAGTGACATTTAGCATAGCTGGTCCTACTATGCTTCCTGCCTTGTACCTCCAGAAGCAGACTTTCTTCCCTAGTTCAGTATGATAACGTTACCTTTCTCAGGGATTTCTCTCCACTGATTCCTGCTGCCAGTTCCCTGTCCTTTTCTATAAATCTGAATGAACCTTTGAGTACAGAGTACTGTACATCATTTGATTCATTCCTAAGTTCTTTCTTTTTTTTATAACAAAATTTTAAATGACTAAATTCTGTTTTAAATCTTTTTTTTCCTGTGAGAGCTGTTTTTTGTGCATTTCCTTGTGCCTTGGTTACAAAAATCATTTTCTATTCCTCACTCCCCTCCCCCCAACCCTCCCATAGCTGACCCACAATTTCATTGGGTATTACTTGTGTCCTTGATTAGAACCTATTTCCATGTTGTTGGTGTTTACATTAGGATGCTCATTTAGAGTCTACATCCCCAACATCCCTTTGACCCATGTATTCAAGCAGTTGTTTTTCTTCTGTGTTTCTACTCCCACAGTTCTTCCTCTGAATGTGGAGAGTGTCTTTCTCATAGATCCCTCCAAGTTGTTCAGGATCACTGCATTGCCACTAATGGAGAAGTCCATTACATTGGATTGTACCACAGCGTAACAGTCTCTGTTTACAATGTTCAACTGGTTCTGTTCCTCTCACTCTGCATCACTTCCTGGAGGTCATTCCAGTCCACATGGAATTCCTCCACTTTACTATTCCTTTTAGCACAATAGTATTCCATCACCAACATGTACCACAATTTGTTCAGCCATTCCCCAATTGAAGGGCATCCCCTCGTTTTCTAATTTTTTGCCACCACAAAGAGTACAGCTATGAATATTCTTGTACAAGTCTTTTTCCTTATTATCTCTTTGGGGTACAAACCTAGCAGTGCTATGGCTGCGTCAAAAGGCAGACAGTCTTTTAACAGTCCAAACAATCCATTAAGGACTTTCCCTTAAAGTACCTACTTACCTCCCATTCTTGAAGTTCTTGAATCTTGAAGATTATTCCATCAGGGAATTATGTAATTAAGACTACCTCCTTCAAATTTTCTAGGTGGATAGAACTCTAGGTCTGTAGTGAGTAAGACCACAGTTCAAATCCAGCCTCAGACACTTAGTAGCTATGGGAAAAGTCACTTAATTTTGTTTGCCCCAATTTTCTATTCTTTAAATGAGCTGAAGAAGGAAATAGAAAATCACTCCAGTTTCTTTGCCAAGAAAATTCCAACTGGGGTTAGGAGGAATTGAGTAACAACAACTTCCAAACTTTTTCATCCCAAGAGTCACTTATATGTAAGGTCATGACAGTTGAAGGTCATATCCTAATTTTTTTAAATTATCCTCTTTGCTACTGAAAATAAATAACAAATATAGTTAGGAGGAGGGAAAACAAGGAGAAAGGCAATAGGCACATGAATAAGCTTATCATGCTACAAAATTCATTATCTTAACAATCAACCTTTGAATAAAAACAACTGCATCAATAACACTTGAGACTTTAGAAAGTATAGATAGTACAATAGCATACTTCAGAATCTTATTGTCTTCCAGCAAGAATTAATAAAGCAAAGTCAAAAGAATGACAAAATAGAAGGAAACATGAAATATGTCACTAAGAAAATGATTGATCTGGAAAACTGATCTAGAAAAGACAATTTGAAAATCATTGGTCTACCTGAAAACTTAGTAATAAATAGAAACTTTGACATCATACTATGTGCTGCTGAAAAGATGTATTTCTTTTTGTTCCTTTTTATTTTCTCCACATATCTATTAACTCTAATTTTTCTAAGATTTCATTCACATCTCTTACCTCTTTCTTGTTTATTTTTTTGGTTTTATTTATCTAGATCTGATAGAGGAAAGCTCAGGTCTCCCACTAGTATAGTTTTACCATCTGTTACCTCTTTCAGCTCCACTAGTTTCTCCTTTAGAAATTTGGATGCTATACCATTTGGTGCATACATGTCGAGCACTGATATTTCCTCATTATCTATACTGCCTTTTATCAGGATGTAATTACCTTCCCTACCTCTTTTAACTAGATCTAATTTTACTTTGGCTTTGTCAGATATCATGATTGCTACTCCTGCCTTCTTTTTCTCAGTTGATGCCCAATATATTTTGTTCTAGCCTTTTACCTTTACCCTGTGTGTGTCTACCTGCCTCATATGTGTTTCTTGTAGACAACATATAATAGGATTTTGGTTTCTAATCCACTCTACTATTTGCTTCCTTTTTATGAGTGAGTTAATCCCATTCACATTCAGAGTTATTATTACCACCTATGTAATCCCCAACATTTTGATTTCTTTTCCCAGTCCTACTCTTTCTTCTTTTGTGATTTCCTTCTACACCAGTGGTTTGATTTTAATTAGTCCCCATAATCCCTACCCTTATTTTATTTCTCTATAGATTGATGTTGCAGATACCCCAGAGCAGGTAAGCACAGAACCTCCTGAGGTACAAGCCTCTCCCCAGACTTAGCTGCCCAGCAGGGGTCCAATAAGGACAGTTTATAGTTGAATGGCTGTCCTGTGGTTCAGTTCCCTCTATGTCCCCTGAAATGATAGTCCTCTTATCTGACTGCAATATTATAATAAAGATAACATTTTAATAACAAGTTTGGATTGGGGAAGTATCAGGGAAGAAGGAAGAGGGATTTCCCTAAATGATATTTGAGTCTCTCTCAGCTTTTGAGCTAAGGTCAGGCCTCACAGGCTGGTGGAGGGTTTCTTTTATTCCTGTCTATGCTAATGTGAGCTTTCTTAAGTTCAAAGTCTTTAGCAGTAGACAACAAGAGGAAGAAAGTTCTGATCTTCAGAGCTGGTTGGGCCTGTCTCTTCAGGCTGACGCCCCTAAAGACCGGCCTTACAGTCCAAATTGCTTACCTTAAGTCCTTTTGTCCAATGAACACAACCACAGGGAATCAGGTAGAGCACATGGTTGGGAAATTCAGAAATAGAGGCACTTCTATCCAGAGACAGGGAGGGAGAGACTCCTTCCAGTTCCAGGGCCAGGAAAGAAGCTCTTGTCACAAGACCAACTGCCACTCCCAGTTGCCCGTTCTCCCACCAAATGTCAATCTTGTCAACATCTTCTATCTAACTCCAACTGCTGTTTGCTCCAACTCAGTGGAAGGAAGTCCCAAACTTGCTTTAGTTTTCCTTTCCACAAAGCTCAGAAAAAAGCCATGATTTAAACAGTTACAGGACAAAACCAGTTATAGAAAAAAATTGATTTTATGTAAATGGGATCAATAAATAAATGATATAGAATCAATTTTGATGTCAGTTGAAACTTTTTTTAATGGATGAATAATAGCTATGACCTATAAAGTACTTTAAGGTTTGCAAAGTGTTTTACAAACATTATTTTTCATTTTATTCTCACAACAACCCTGGAAAGGAAATATTATTATCACCATTTTGTAGATGAAGAGATTGAGATATAAAGAGGTTAAGTGATAAGCTCAGATTTACACAGTTAATTAAATATATGAGACCATACTTGAACTGAGGTCTTCCTGACTTCAGGGAGAATGGATCTATCAACTTTGCCACCCAACTGCCTCTATAACATGAGAACAATATGCCTAATGATCAAAATAATGTAATAAGAAAACAAATAAAAAAAACCAAGAATTCAGATTGCTTAATCTTTATTCCAGTAGACTAATGATGAAATATGTTTCCTTACTGTCGGTTGAGAAGTAGCATATTGTGTATGTGTTATATATGTATAATTCCCTGTACAGTACTGATGTGTCAGTTATTTTGACAAATTTTGACAAAACAAAATAAAAAAGGCATGACTGAGGCATTTGGAGTTCAGTTCCTGTGGTTAAAGGAAGGTGTTTAGTTCCTTTCTCTATAGACTCTTCAAATTAGCAATAATATTTCTTCCCTGTGAAAAGACAACTTTGCTCTTTATTCATCCTGAAAGATGTGGACAGGGAAAAGCTCCCAAGAAAGAATCAGAAATGAGCAGGCATAAAGAAGTTTGAACTAAGTGTTAGCCCAGGAAAATGAGCAGTTTGAGCTCTTTGGACCAGCAGATCAAGAGCCTGTGAGGAGTAAAGGCAGAGATGAGGGGGTCCGGGATCAGCCTCTGCCCCACTGTAGTTGTGCCTTGTGGGAGAACCCCTATACATGGTGAAGTGACTCTCTTCTCCTGGACTGTGAGCCAAGAGGGCAGTATTTGCTTCTAATATTTACTTCATTTCACTTTAATAAGTACACAACAATCTTGTCTTCATACATGGTCAGCAGTATGGTTTGCATGTTTCAACAAACATGATTTACGTATTTCATTATTTTTAAGTAGCAAGAAAGGGGTGCAGTGGCTGATGTTCTAAATGGACACCCAGACACACATAACAGATGCTCCGTCTGACTCAATAGGGTGGGGAAAATGTTTCCTTTTCCTTCTACACCTCAGCTAGGAGTTCAGAAGTTATATGAGAAAAGTTTTATTCAGATTTATTTCATTAAAACAGAAGAAAACAACAACAACAAACTCCTCAAACGGGGCAAGTATGGATGCTGGTTTTCTTCCCAACTAAAAGTGACGGCTCTCGGTGGGGGCACTGATCTTCTCTATCCCTGCCCTCAGTTCCCCAGACACAACCACACGTGCTGCCTTCCTCATTAATGTCCCTTCATATGTGCAGAAATCTCTCTCAAGGACAATGAACAGGTCATTCCTGACGGGAGAAGAGAGAATGGCCAGACCAAATCCCAAGGACAGGACAGTGGAGGAAGGGAACAACCCATCCCTCTGTCCTAGTTTATCAGGGGAATGTGTTCTCTTTTCACAAACACTCCTCATGGGCACCTTATTGCACAATAATAAAATATTTTTTTAAGACACAAAGAGAGATGTGATAGAGAAACCTAAGCTTTGTAATGTGTGAATTTCAAAACTACTCAACCCTGTTCAAACCATTCTTTAGAGGATGGGATTTAGCTATTTCCTGATCAGTAACAATGGAGATACTTGGAATAACAGAATCAGGTCTTGGCAACTACATTCTCCACCCTACTCAGGGTAACAAGATCAGGAAGGGCTGCATCAAACTTAAGATTTAATTATTTGAGAATATGGCCTTCAACAGACATGTGCAAAGGGGACAGACCTCTGGGCGGTCCTAGGCCAAGCTAGAGTCATCATTGGCACATGTGAGAGACAGGAAGTGAGGTAGAGGACAGCTCAGGAGTTCTGGGGACTTCCTGTGAAGAGGGCTAGAATCAGTTGGAGAGTGGTGCTTGGAGTTGGAGGAGCCCCGTGGACTGCTTTCCTTCAGATTGGTCACGTGAGTGATAAGGACTGATCCCTTTAGACTATCCCTGATAGCCTTGGCTATCCGGGACTTAAAGCCCATTTTGGCTCAGCCTGAGCCAGAGTTAAACTTCTTTCCTTCTCTCCCTTATCCTTCTCTCTGTCTCTGTCTCTGTCTCTGTCTCTGTCTCTGTCTCTCTCTGTCTCTGTCTCTGTCTCTGTCTCTGCCTCTGTCTCTCTGTCTCTCTCTGTCTCTGTCTCTGTCTCTGTCTCTCTCTCTGTCTCTCTCTGTCTCTCTCTCTCTCCCTCTGATACTTTGTTCCTCCTGTTTGTAATTAAAACACCATAAAAATTTGGAAGCTGACTTGAGTGTTTCATTTAGGAATTACATAAGTGAATTCCTTGGTGACCTTAAATTAATATATATCAGTCTTTTTTAAAGTGATTTCAATATCATAAATGGAAGCATGCCATTCAATGAGAGTAGAAAAGTGTTAAAACTGAATTAAAAATCTAGTCCTTCATTTCCATAGAACGTATTAATATTTACTTGAGTAAAAGAAGGTGGACAAAGAGAAAAAGCCTATTCCTAACTAGCCATGTGAGTGCTTCTCCACATGGCTCTCTCCTCCATCTTCCTTTCACCACCATGTGGAAGGGAATAGAGCCAGACCACTTCCTGGAACATCCTCTTTTATATCTTTTCCTTTACCCTCCACCCTAGCCTGATCCTTTCCAGGTCAGGTGACCCATGCTGAAGTGCCCTCACATGATGTAGTGCTCATAGTCCTGGGACACAGGGAGGACCCCAGTACATGATCCTAGGAGGGGCTTTCCCTTCACACACAGGAAGACTTCAAAGACATGAGACAAATCTTTTTACCATCTTAACTTCTTAAGTGACCTCAACTAGTATCTTATAACTTTTTAAAGTCCACAGAACTTTCCCAAGTTTCCCCCCACAATCATTTCTATCCCTCAACCATTTTCTCTTGTTATTGTTTAGTCTTGTCCAACTCTACAGGAGACACGTCCATCCCTACGCCAGTCACGTCCAGCTCCACAAGTCCTCGTGAACTTCAGTCCTTGGCATTTTCTTGGCAAAGATCCTGGAGTGGTTTGCCATTTCTCTCTCTGGTGAATCCCCATTTTACAGATGAGGAACTGAGACAAATAGGGGTTAAGTGATTAGCTAGTGTGTGACTGAAGCCAGATTTGAACTTGGATCATCCTGACTCCAGGTTTGTGCTCCATCCACTGGGCAACCCAATTGTTTCTCAGTCACTGTTTCATAAACCTTAAAAGATGTTTGCTCAATGAATGAAATACATTGAAAGAATTTTACTTTTTTAAGGAAGTTTGCCTTTTAAGCCAAAATATCAAAAGCTGCCCCATCATTAGATGACGTGATTGTGTGACTAACATTCCTGTTATGGTTGAAAACTACCATCGATCATACACAAACTTCATTTGAACAAGAGTGATACAGAACATAGACTGATAAATCCCTGTAGAATAGCATTTTCCCTTCCGGCCTCGCTCTGTCTCACTGTGCATTTACATTACTCATGGAGTGAAAGGAGAGTGATAAAAAGGCAACAACAACAACAACAGTAAAAAGAATGATAATCCGATCAATAAGATACTTTCAAAGAGGATAGAAGAAAGCAAAGAGAAATTGGAAAAGAGATGAGAAATGGAAATGTTGTTACTATCCTATTATATTTAATATTTCTGTTACATTTTTACCTAAATGAAGTTCGTGGTTTCATGTATCATCTTTTGTCTTATTTGTACAAAGATTTAGGCTTATTGATAGCTGCAAACTTGATAATAATAGAAGAAAAATGTAAAAGATCAATCATTGAATACATTAAAAGTGTAATGGGTTAATACTCTGTTTTCAGGACTGTATTGCAAAATCTATACATGAAATTCCTGTAAATTAGACTGGGTATATATTTTTTTTGGGTCTGAATCTGATGCCATTCCAAAGAATTGTATTGGGTACATTTCCATGGCGAGTGGTAATTTTTCTGTAATTTGTGCCCTTTGAGAGGTGCCAGAAACACTGCCAGGGGAAGTGGTTTGCCCATGCTCAGTCTGGGTCAGTGCCAAGTCTTAAAAGCAGGTCTTCCTGGCTTCCCAGTGGCTCCAGGTCCAGGACACCACATTGTTTTTTTCTATGATCGCTTTAAATTGCTCTCCATACAACTGTCTGTCAGTGGCTGCCCACTCCGTTTCCCGGACTCCCAGAAGGCAGAATATCGGAGGGTCTCCCTCGAGGATGGGAGAGGGGCTGCCTTCAACAATTCTCGTGGCCGCCTGTTGCCAGGTAAAGTTGCAGTCCTCTAGACCAATGCAGGGCTTCCTTCTTTCTAGTTTAAGAATGATTCGCGGTTGAAGATTAGCCGGGGAATCGCTGTACAATTTCAGCAGCACTTGAGGATATATCAGAGACTTCGGCTTTTTTCCATGCAAAATAACAGCTGCAGGCACAACAAAGTAGTCCCAAGGATGCAATTAAACTCGATTGCTTCCTCGTGTATTCTCTACCCCTTACAACGATTACATTTCCACAGTAATACATTACTTAAAGGAACAATTATCCAGTGATTTGGTTTGGATTGTTCCTCCACACAGTGTTGCAGTGGTAAAAACACTATTTACCCATAAGCTACGAGAGACGGTGTTTTGGGTGAAGAGGTAGAGAACTGAGCTGGCCCTTCGTCCCAGTTTTATGGAAAGGGAACTTGGCCTTGGTGCTCCTCTAGACACGGTCAGATCATACATTCTCAGTGAAGTCAGACGATGAAGTCCTTTTCAGGGACAGAGTGCTGGGTGAGGGAGGAAGTGCAGAAAAGGAATGTACAACTTTCCAAAGCTGGCAGGGGCAGGAAGCTCCAGCACCAAGAAGAATGGACAGAAAGCCCGCCGTCTGCCCTATCCTTGGCCTGTGAGAACTTGACTCGCTCAGCTTCAGGTGATTTCCGGCATTCTCATTAGTAGCATGAAGAGCTCTGGCAGATGTTCTAGAAGGTCTCTGAAAGCTCCGCTGTTTTGGGAGTCTTGTTGCCCATAAACGTTTCAGTAAGGTCTTTTGCACCGTCTGTCATTCTGAGGGATGCTACTGCTATTTATTATTCTCTTGGGAAAGAAGTAGATCTTTACCAAATAGACGCTTTTGCTTCTCTATAAAATTGCATGGAATTGAGCAGGTAAAAAAATCCGTGGGTGCCAATTATGGATGCATAAAGGTCTACATCATCTTTTACATTTCTCCTAACTCAAGTCTTTCCTAAGGAATGGGCAAACCTCAGCACTGGACAGTCTTAGGAGTTCTTGCCCACTCGGCCTCTTTCCGATAAACGGTACCTGAAGAGCACTTTACTATGAGGTGGAAGCCTATTATTCTAGTTGGCTGAGGCACCCCGGCTCATGAGAATTCATTTTTTCTCTAGGAAATAGTCAGACGTCTTCTGTTTCTGTTGCCACATACTAGTATTTCCCAATAGTAAAGGATTTTACTTCCTCCTGGGAACTGGAGATGCTTCTTGTTGATGGTCCATCCCTGGAATCGCCTCTCATTCACTGCATGAATCTGGATCGGTCCCTTAGCCCTGCAGTCCTCTCCATCATGAATGTTCAGTCCTGTCAGCTGACATATGACACCGATTTCTAAGAAGATTGTCCATTCTGATTTCTTTTCCTTTGGAATTGTAATGAAGGCATTGCTTTGGGGAAAAGTCTGAATGGAGGAAGGCTACAGAATTGTCAGAAAACAGATTAATTTGATAGGAGCTGCATGAATTCCCCTCATCCCCATTTCCTCCCCCTGCCAGAATGGCTGCTTATATCTGATTATTAACGCTTCCTTTTTTCCATCATGCCGAGGTTTGTTCTTTCACCCACTTAGAAACTAATTCTATCAAGTGAAATCCTCAGGGGGTGAGGAAAAGGTTTAGTCAATCAAGCGCTGTCAGTTCCAGACCACAATTAAAGGCACACGATTCTTGGCAGCATCTTGTAAGTTCTGTCCTGTCAACAGCTTGTCTGTGCTTGTCTGCTAGTCTTCGTTGTCGTGTCCAGGCTTTTT
This sequence comes from Monodelphis domestica, assembly GCF_027887165.1. NCBI lineage: Eukaryota > Metazoa > Chordata > Mammalia > Didelphimorphia > Didelphidae > Monodelphis > Monodelphis domestica. Next base: position 529,432,037 of record NC_077229.1, on the reverse strand, counting down.
GGGAGTCCTCCGATATATGGGGTTCTTTTTCACAATTTCTTTCTGCAACACTTGCAGTTCATTAATACAGCCTCTATTTGGTGAAGAACTGAGCGTGCGTAGTTCAAGTGATCCAGAAGCACCAGAAAAGGGGACAAGACAGGTGAATGTCATGGTCCTTGTTAGTAATATATCTAAATGCATTCACGAATGAGTCCATCAGGTACCTCATGGAGTTGTCTTTTATATGTATGAGTCATGGACTCATTGTTTGGATGCTCTTGTCTCACCAGGCTCTTCATCTCCCTTAGCAATCTGATGTACATCTTCCCAGGCTTGTGGGACCACCCCAGCCAGGTAAAGTAAAGGAAGAAAAGGGAGAGCGAATGAAAAGGGGAAATGCCTGAACATGGAAAATCCCACAGTAAGAGCAACCAAGTACTGAACTTCTGGAGAAGCTCCCGACCTGAGGGCTGGAAGGCTGGCCACACAAAGAGAGCTTTCAGCCCTGGCGAGATGCCTAGTTTGTGTAGAACATGAGACCAGCGACTACAATGGAAAGTACCATCTGTCTTTTGTTACATGCCAATACTGTGTGTTGGTTATTTTTAATTGAATCTGATGGCATGTTTATTCCTATATACGTCATAGATGCCTCGATCTGGGAATACGGTAGAGTATGGGACAAAAGGAGCCATTTTCCTGATTGGATGGTGGTTCCAAATTATAATCGGAATAAATAATTCTTGCTAAACCCTAGACCAATGGGAGAGAAGAGTGAAACTACCTATAGAGGAGTGGACCTGAGGAAACAGTAGCATCCATCTTCCTTTGAGCCGCACAGTTCTGACCATGGCACCCCTGCTACTTAATGGAATCCAGTGGTTCCGTATTATCTCCAAGATGAAATGTGAAATGCTCCATTTATTCTTTAAAGCCATTAACAACCTGGCCTTTTCCTGCCTTTCAAACGTTATGCTGTATTCCGCTCCAAGAGCTCTTCAGCTGGATGACACAGCCTTCCTTGCTCTTTCTCATGCCTAGTCCTCCTCCGTTTCCTAGTTGTTTTCACAGGGTATTCCAAATGAAAGGTTGATGATCTTCCCTCAGCTCATCTTCACGCTTAGTTTCCCTGGTTGGCTTGAAGACTCGGCTGAAATCCTACCTTTTGTAGGAGGTCTTTCTTGGCCATGTATCTCATCCTTACCCACCCAATTGCTAGTGCTTTCTCCCTGAGATTACTTTCCAGTCACACTAGTACCAAATCATTATATTTGTGTGTCATCTCTCCCATTAGAATCGGAGCTCCTTGAGGATAGGGACTATGCTTTGCTTTTCCATGTATCCCCAGAGCCCAACACAGTCTGGCACATAGTAGGATCTTAATTCTTTTTTAACTGGTCTATGATCATTGTATATATCTTTGCTTTGGAACTCTAGGAAAATAGAATTTCTTTGGTTCACTTAATGCTTAATCAAGAGCAATGGATATAAAGGACACAATGAAAGGTTGGTGACTCAAAGAGTTTTACATATCTAATTATTTCCTTTCATCATCTCTTGTCCAAGCATTCAAAACATGCAGGCATAATGGAAGAAATTCCAGGAGATAGGAATTTTGCCTTTAAATGACTAATACCAGTGACCTGGTGGCAGTCCTGGTTAACTGGGATTTGGGGTATATAGATACAGATTTAGGATAAATTTATATCTATCTAGACATATATTTAAATAGAAAGATATGTAGATATAGATATGAGAGTCATCTGCATGGAGAAAATAGTTAAGCTCAGGGGTGTGTTGATAAATGTTTAATGATCAGCTTTTGGGGAGGAGGAGTACGCACAACAATCTTTAAAATGTAACCTCCATTATTAGCATTTTCCCTGCCACTTCTCTAAAGCCTAGAAGGTTAGAAAAACGACATTTCAAGTCATTACTTGTAGCATTTGCCAATTTTGGAGATTTAAATGTTCACTCTGAAAATTTAACAATTGCTCTTGTGAGCTTGTCTGCACTTGCTTCAATTAGAATTGATAATCAATAAATAATAATCAATAGATTAGGAGAAAAACAGACAATAGGCAGAGAGAAGAGAGAAGTGAAGAAGATCCCTGATCTAGCCTAGGGGAATGTCCTAGTTAAAGGGCATATCAAGAAGTATTATGAATCAGCAAAGGAGAATAAGAGGTGGTGGTCCTACCTACAGGGAGAACAACCAATAAAAAAGGGAGGGGATAATATTCAGGAGGAAAGGGTGATTGCTTAACAATGTCCCAGGTAGTGGAGAGTTTCAGAAGGATCTGAAATGAGAAAACGCCATCAGATTCAGCAATGAAGAGATCACCCATAGCTTTGGAGAGAGCAATTTCAAGTGAGTGATGGAGTTGGAGCAAGACTGAAAAATTTTGCTTTGTTTTTTAAACTGTGTAGATGGAAAATGTTGACTTAGGATTTGAGGTCTCTACCATTTATAGGGAATTCATATCACTCTTCCTATTATGGAAGACACACTCGGTACACCATAGTTTTATATATATACACACACTGGGTATGGAGCTAAGGGATCGCCTGAATTAAGTCTCCTATTTGGGGGGAGGTGAACTTGTTTGCTCAACGTGACAGAAGTCACCAATAGAAGAACCAGGATGAAAAAGAGCCCAGGTCTTTTGACTACATATTCCTGATTTTTTCTGTGATTTGTGAATGTCGTACATTCTTCCCTTTACTTGAGATTTTTGATACTTGAGTGCTAAGATATCTGCGATCTAACAGAAGTTTGTAATGTTCCCTTAAGTTTTTTGGAAAGGTCACTTATTAAAGAAATGTACATACCTTTTTAAAGGCATCATTTTAAGTGTAATCTCAATCTAGGGATATTTTTTCATTATGCTCCGGGAATCCCACCATTTTGACAGTTTTCCCCAACAATGCAGATCACAGCTGCTTGTGCTTATAGGTGACTCTTGTCCATGTTCTCACCAAAGTTTTCCATGGATGGTCTTTCCAGGATGCTGAAGGCCTTCCTCACTTTCTGCTGATATCACAAGGGTCCCAGTGGAACACTGTCATCTCCCGCCCTTGTGAACAGCTCATTTGTTCTTCTCCTCGGCATTCCTTGATGAGACGTTTCATTCTTGTTCTTCTTCAGGGCTCTTCCATGGCTATATGGTGCAGCCTGATCACTCCCACCATGTCCTTTTCCATCGACTTTGGGGGATACCATTTTTTAGTTGTCCAGAGGCAGTTTGGGTCTCAGGCCGGATCCATGGCTTCAGGGGCTGTAGTTGGGGTCCCTGCCCTAAAGCATTTCCTCTTTTTGTTCACATCTGGATCCCTCTAATTTTTTATCTTTACTATTTGATCTACATATGTATGCAAGTGACAATTTTCTATTGTTATGTGCTTTGTACTAGGTGTTAAGATTAAAACCGCCAAACTGTGGCAGGTAAAAATTAGTTTCTCTGCTAGAAGTATTATATTTTATGAGGTTTATTAAAGGTTAAGAAGTAAAGAAAGTACAAGTAAGAAAGCACGTGCCTAGGAGGGACGAAAGGCCCATTCAGTTTCACTTACATCACGAGAGATGTGTCTGCTTGGAAGTGGAAGGAGGAAGAGCCTCCAGTAGGCTTTTACAGCCAGTTAAATAGAAATTTTGATCTTGCCCAGGTGGAAATCTCAGGGAGATTAGAGGGCATCCTGGGAACTAGAGCAAGGACTTCTGGGGATTGAAGTCCGGGGTTCGAATCTCCATTTTTACAAAGGACATTGACAAATATTATACCCCAACCACTAAATTGACTGAGATGCTCCCTAAATGCTGGAGATTTATGGTCATCTCCAGTACTGACTCCAAATATTCTAGTGAAGGTATTCCTAAGTCAAAAAAATTTGGCCAGAGTTCCTAATTCAAGAGGTGATCACCTTGCAAATACTCACGACTGACTTAGGAATCTAATTACCCCGCTGGCTACTATTTCTTGAGATACTGTTGGAGTCTATTCTGGTGACATCTAGAATATACTCTCGTGACCAAAACTCTAGGGGATGAGAGGGGGAAATGACTTATCCTGACCCCCAAAGAGAGAATCTTTTAGAAGGAAGGGAAAACAGCATGGCTAGGAAGAGCTCTGCATTTTCCTTCAGAAGACCTTGGAATCCAGTCCCAGATTTGGTATTTTATTAGTCGCATTATTTGAGTCACATTATTGCCTCGCTCTGAATCTCAGTTGACTCATCTCTAAGGCACCTCATAAACCTAAAAGTTCCACATAAATGAGAACTGTTAAAAATTCTTATTAAAATGAAGCTGTTGAACCATATGATCTCTAAGAATCTTGCCAACTCAGACATTCTAGCATCCTTTAAGGAACCCTGGTAAAAATAGAGATATTTTGGCCAACAATGACGGTGAGAGCCATCAATTAATATTTTAAAAATGTCCTCTAGATGGCTGACACTGTTCTGGGAGTACAAAAAGAGGCAAAACAAAAGAAAACAGTCCCTGTCTTCAAGGAGCTCACAGTCTAGTGGAGAGGAATAAAGAAATGTGTACCAACAAGTCGTATGCAGAATAAATAGGAAGTAGTGAAGGGTTGGTCTGAAAAGGATTTGGAAGATTGGATTTTAGCTGGGACTTGAAGGAAGCCAGAGAAGCCAGTAGAGAACAAGGAAGAGGAGCCTTCCAGGCATGGGAGAGAGCTGAAGAAAGTGCCCCAAGTGGAAAGCTTGACACACAAAAGCTGGAGGTTGTTAGGTTGTCAATTGTAAGGAGTCGGGATAGGTAGTTGGGCGAAGAGATGGAGAGTATGAAGGGCTTTGAAGGCCAAACAGAAGATGTTTCATTTGACCATAGAAAGGATAAGGAGCCCCTGGGAGGTACTGAAGAAGAAGGGGACATGTTCAGACCCAGGTTTTAGGGCAATGACTACTGGCTGAATGGAGCATGAATTGGAAGGAGAAACGAGAAGCAGGGAGGCCCACCAGAAGCAGTAACAGAAACCAGTAACCCCAGGGTGGAGATGAGAGAGGGAGTGGGTGAGAGATGTTTTAAAGGTAAATCCACGAGTCTTTGCAAGAACCTTGACAGCTGATGCACTATAAAATGACGCAGCTTTGTCATTTACTCTGAGCTCCTGCTCAGAAAGGGCATGTCCCAAGTTACACATTTCTTTTGGGAGGCCTCCTCTGGGTATTCTTGCTTCTAAAGTGGTTTGAGCCATGTGTGAGGAAGTCATAACCTTGTTTGCTTCAGTTTCCTCATCTGTAAAAGGAGTTGGAGAAGGAAATGGAAAACCACTCTAATCTGTCTGCTAAGAAAACCCCAAATAGGGGCATGAAGAGTCAGACAGAATTGAAAACGACTGACCAAGAGGAACAGAATTGTTATTGAGCTAATGAATGAAAAGAAAAGCACGCATGAATTATTTAAAAAGCTCTTGGCACTACAATACATACTTTGGGTACAAATAAAAAACAGTCCTCAACTATAGGAGGGTGATAGGGATCGATACTCTACTGGCTTAAAAGTATCTTGGTACCCACTTTAATAAAAAAATAATTCTGATAAGAGAAGGCACTACTTGAAGGGGAGGGATGTTTCATTCTAGAAATTCAAGATGATGGTGACTAGACTCATTAGGTAATCAACTGGCATTTGCTTTTCAGGAACTGTTATACTCATTTGATTACTATAACCAAAGAAAGGTGCTAGTGGCAGGATGGGAATACAGACGAAATACCATGTGGTAGGTCCAGGACCTACTCTATAAGATGAACCCTCTCACCAATCAGAAGAGTTCAATCCCTTGGGGTCCACTGAAGGACTATCTAGCCAGAGAGTGGAACGATGGCAGCGGGAATAATAGTAATAGTAGCATGGTAGGAAAATGGCTGGACTGCCGTCTTATTGTACTTCTGTTACCCCTCTTTTAAAAAAAAATTATTAAGAAATAAGAAAATAGTTAAGAAAAAAGAGAGCTTCGTTCACTTTTTCATTTTCTACTTTGTTTTATGTTGTGTTTTACTCTCGTGTACACTACTTTTCCTTCTTCAAGGAAGGAAGGAGATAGATATATAAACAGTAGTATTACAACTTCACAAAAGAAAAAAAAAAGATCAACATTAAAATTCACATAGAAGGCCAGAGGCAAGATCTTAAATTTATACTGTATATAAATTCTGTATTAGCCAAATTCAAATTTGAGAAAATTAATTTGAGAAAAAATTGTTTATTAACTTTTTACAAAGCCCCACATGTTTATTCGGACAATTATTCATGAAAAAGAACAACAATATTTAAAGTTTAATGTCTTGATTGTTGGAAGGAGAATTTTATGCTACTAATTGCTTCATGTACCCTTATTTTTCTCTATGACTATGGACACCAGAAATTGATTCCTATACGGATGGACTCTGTGGAAGAGTATGTAGAAGATAACAGAAAAGTCTGTAAGTCAGGATGAACTGGGCATCTCACTTCTAGAAACAATCTAGAAGCCAGAGGGATCCCAGAAATACGAGGAGTTGAATCTGCTAATGGCCCTGTCAGGGAGACGAGGGTCCAAATCAAGGGAGGCAACATGGCGAACCAAGAGTCCAGAAGACCTTGGTTTGAAGCCAGCCTGCCCCTTTGGGGATGTGGCTCTGGGAATCTACTTGCCCTCTTTCTCAATTTTCTCATGTTTCAGATGAAGACCTGAGACAGGATGGCTTTAATACTCCTTCTTGCTCTAAGACGATGATCCTTTGGTTCTACAAATTCAAGCTCAAACCAGTTTTGAATATAGGAGGTGAACTTGGCAAATGACTTTTCTTTTTTAAGGAATAAAGCCTACATTCAGCCAGACTTCACAAGAATGGCCAAATCGGTCACCAGCACTGGCTGAGTTTGCTACAGAATAGCCAACATGGGCAAAAAGAAATTAGTTAAGAGCTTTAAAGGGTCTTATTCACTTAGCTTAAAATATGGGAAAGGAATCTCTCGAGAACAATAGAGAGCAGGCGTTTTCTCATCCTGAGGGCCATTAACTGTGAGATATTTTCCAAGAGTAGAGGAATAATGAAACCGCTAAAGAGGGTAAAGGAAGAAGATAGAACAAAATTTCATCTAGGCTGCACTCGTTTATAACTATGTACAGGAAAGAGTGGTTCCACACAAGGAGTTCATTATGAGAGAGACACATAATCTGGGAATCTATAGAGCTGGGCATTTGCACCTTTGCGACACATCTGTCTTCTCTTGTTCTCATGCTGTCCCTCTGGATTCAGCATCTCTTCTGGGAAGGTTGCTAAGTACCTCCCTAGTCCTATTCCTCTTCCTAGCTCAACTCAGCTCAAGGAGTCTAAAATTGTAACTCCTCTCAATTTGAAACTGGACTTCAACACTGTCATGGGGAAGCAGGTAGAGAAAAACAATCCGTCCCTTTTCAAAAGCTGTCTGGTTTTTTGGAGGCCATTGAGAGTATGGCGGGCCCTTCCACCAATGACCTTCTCTATTAGTCAAACTAGTGGAAGAACTTGACACCTCCTAAAGGGGCAGCAATATGTAAACACTTCTAGGAATTCCTTTAAAGATGGCGATTTTCATCTTCTTACTCATCTTGGGCTAGGTCAGGGTGGGACCTTGCACCCTTTACAAACGATAAAATGATTCAATAGAAATGTAGAAAAGATTTCTGCTCTTTACAAAAGGCAAATGTGGTTTTTGCTATCTGCCTCTTTTTATATCATGAAATCTCAAATAGGCTGAGACCAAGTCATTTGATCAAGGTCCCCCCCCTTGACCCTTTACGTTCAGACTTTCTCAGTTAAAGATTTCTTGTTCCAAGAACTCATTCAAGGGGCTTTGGGCATATCTGGCCATATTCTGACCTCTTACTAGCTCTCAGTGGGCTTGATATTATTCCAATGCTAGTCAAAAGCCTCTTCAAAATCAATGAGGCAATTCTTGAGCATTCTTCGGGGAAGGCCCAAGCCTATGATAACTGGTCAGCCTGGTGTTCACATGCTCATTCACAAACATGAGACGTAATTCATCACCGCCACCAAAATAAGCCCCCCACCATTTAATACAATTTCGTAGAGTATTTGTTTCCTGTCTCAGTATTCATCTGAGTAAAGAAAACCAAATAAGCCACAATAACTTCTTTCCTTTAAGAAAGGGAGAACAAAGGGGAAAAGGAAGGACATTAAGAACCTTCCCTATTAGAGAGGAAAATGTGTTCCAAGAACATTTGTGGGTGGACTTTCCGCATCAGGAGCAGGAACCTAGGATTACCAGGAAGTTACCGTCTTCAGTCCCAACCCCATTTCCCCTGAGGAATCCAACTGTCCTGCTGGAAAATTCCTCTGGTGATTCTGAACTTGGGATCTGCATATTTATGCTCAAGGGGTGGGTGGATAGACTTTAGAGCATTGGCAAACTGAACAGAAAACAAACCTTTATTTCAAAATAATTTTTTTTCTTTTATACTCATATGTTTTTATTTTATTTTATTTTTTTCCTTTTGGTCTTTCTCACTGCCTCTTTTTTTTATTTTTATTTAGTCAATTTAGAACATTATTCCTTGGTTACAAGAATTGTATTCTATCCCTCCTTCTCCTCCCCCATCCTTCCTGTAGCCCACATGCAATTCCACTGGGTATTACATGTGACCTTGATCAGAACCAATTTCCATGTTGTTGGTGTTTGCACTAAGGTGATCATTTAGAGTCTGTAAAAATGGAGATTTGAACCCCAGACTTCAATCCCCAGAAGTCCTTGCTAGCTCCCAGAATTCTCCCTAATGTCCCTTCATGGTCACCATAAACTGTTGAGATTAAAATTTAGTTTCTCTAAAAGTATTATACTTTTATTATATATTATATATATCATTTATAATATAATATATATATTATACTGCTAAAAGTATTATATTTTTATGAGATTTATTAAAGATTAAGAAATAAAGAAAATAAAATTAGAAAGCATGTGCAACCTACATTTTACCAGCTAGGTAGAGAGCTGCCTGTCCCTAGAAGCGGAAGCCGAGAGAGAGAACTCAAGTAGGTGGAGAGCCCCTTTAAATAATAATTTGTGATCTCGCACTCAGGGAGATTAGAGAGAATTCTGGGAGCTAGCAAGGACTTCTGGGAATTGAAGTCTGGGGTTCAAATCTCTCTGAAAATACTTACAGATGATTATCCCAAACTTGGCTCCTACTTGTCTTCTATAATCTAGTCCCTTTTCTGTCTTTTCTAGTGTGGCAACTTTCTGTAGTCCTGGCTACTGACTGGGTAAATGCATCATTGCTTAGATCATTTTAATTGGGCCCTGATGGATTTTTACATATAAGACTTTGATAGTCTATATTTTCATCCAGAAATTTTCTTTTTTATTTGTATTTTTCTATTGTTTTTTTTTTTATTTCTCTTGCCAATTGATTCATATACCTCATAACTCAGCCATGCATCCCTAAGTGATCCTGTGTTTTTCAGTCACCCTCTTCACAGGGAAATGTAAAAGATGTTATTATTTTTAATTGCAAAGTTTAAATTCTGTTTGAGAAGAATTTTAGGTAAAGAAAGATGCTACCTCTCCAAATCCAGAAACTGAACTGTTTGGAGAAGACACCACAAAGATGCCTCCAGACCACAAGCTGCACGAGAAGATCAAGAATGAACTTTGAGTGTGGTTGATTGAACATTTATTTGTATGTATACTTTCATGCCAAAGGGGACTGCCCCCTAACTGGATTTTTGTCAATGCAACCAGCAATTATTGGTTTTGTTCTTTTTTCCTCTTAGCCTTAAATTATTGTAATCTTTAAGTTGATTATGTTTTCATGATCCTTTTGGGGAAAATATTTCCCAACAAGGATCAAACAGGGAGATGTAAAAATGGAGATTTGAACCCTAGACTTCAATCCGCAGAAATCCTTGCTAGCTCCCAGAATTCTCTCTAATCTCCCTGATTGTGATATCACAAATTATTACTTGAGCTCTCTTTCTGCTTCTGCTTCTAGGGATAGACGGCTCTCTACCGAGCTGGCAAAATGTAGGTTGCGCATGCTTTCTTATTTTTTATTTTCTTTATTTCTTAATCTTTAATAAACTTCATAAAAATATAATACTTTTAGGAGAGAAACTAAATTTTAATCTTAACAAGTCTATATCCCCAGCCAAATCACCTCGACCCATGTAATCAAGCAGCTATTTTTCTTCTGTGTTTCTACTCCCACAGTTTTTCCTCTGAATGTGGATAGTGTTCTTTCTCATACATCCCTCCGGGTTGTTCAGGATCACTGAATTGCCACTAATGGAGAAGTCCATCACCTTCGATTGTACCACAGTGGATCAGTCTCTGTGTATAATGTTCTCCTGGTTCTGCTCCTCTCACTTTGCATTACTTCCTGGAGGTCGTCCCAGTCACGTGGAATCCCTCCAGTTCATCATGCCTTTGAGCACAATAGTATGCCATCACCAAATTATTATAATCCTTATATTTTATGCATTTAAAAACATCCTGAAACTAGATCTGTAGATTTCACCAGATCACCAAAGGGGTCTCACACACACAAATTAAGTATCCTTCCTTGCTTTAATAGGTCTTTACAAGCATTGGACATCTGTGATTTCTCCACTGGATCACAGAAACACACAAGATATTCCACCTAAATATCCAGACCTCCTCCAACTCCACCCCAATAATCATCTCAATAATCATACAGGGCAATGCTGCAATATACCTGGGGAAGGAGCTCAGTGTTTGACACTCCTTCACCACAGGCAGCCCTGACTTGCTGTGCTCCCCCTCCCCCAGCACCACTTCCCCCACCTTTTCCCCAGCTTCCTACTCTTTCTCTTGGTCCTAGCAGGGGCCTGGACTCTCTTTTTGGAGAACATTCTCCCAGAAATAAGAGCAAGGTGGTCAAGATGGAGGCATAGAGGCAGCAAAAGTCCAGCTAACATAAAAATGACAATCCCACCCAAATTAATTAATTTGTTTTGCCATACTCATTGAACTACCAAAAAACTTCTTTTCTGACATAGAAAAAACCATAACAAAGTTCATTTGGAAGAACAAAAGATCAAGGATATCAAGGGAAATCATGAAAAAAATGCAAAGGAAGGAGGACTTGCACTCCCAGATCTCAAACTATAAAGCAGCAGTCATCAAAACAATTTGGTAGTGGCTAAGAGACAGAAAGGAGGATCAGTGGAATACACTTCGGGTAAGTGACCTCAGCAGGACAGTCTATGATAAACCCAAAGATCCCAGTTTTTGGAGGGCAATTTGGAACTATACCCAAAGAATGATAAAAGACTGTCTGCCCTTTGATCCAGCCATAGCACTGCTGGGTTTGTACCCCCAAAGAGATAATAAGGAAAAAGACTTGTACAAGAATATTCATAGTTGGGCTCTTTGTGGTGACCAAAAATTGGAAAATGAGGGGATGCCCTTAGACTGGGGAATGGCTGAACACGTTGTGGTCTATGTTGGTGATGGAATACTATTGTGCTAAAAGGAATAATAAAGTGGAGAAATTCCATGGGAACTGGGATGACCTCCAGGAAGTGATGCAGAGCGAGAGGAGCAGAGCCAGGAGAACACTGTACATAGACACTGATACATTGTGGTACAATCGAATGTAATGTACTTCTCCATTGGTGTCAATGCAATGTCCCTGAACAATCTGCAGGGATCTGTGAGAAAATAAAACACTATCCACAAGCAGAGGACAAACTGTGGGAGTAAAAACACCGACGAAGGACAACAGCTTGACTACAGCAGTGGAGGGGATATGATAGAGAAGAGACTCTAAATGAACATCCTAATGCAAATACCAACAACATGAAAATGGGTTTGGATCAAGGACACATGTGATACCCAGTGGAATCGCACATTGGCTATGGGAGGGGTGGCCGGAGGGTGGGAGAGGAAAAGAAAATGATCTTTTTTTCCAATGAATAATGTTTGAAAATGACTAAATAAAATGTTGAAAAGGAAAAAAATAAAAATAAATAAGAATAAAATTTAAAAAATTGTTATCACCTGAGTAGCTAGAAGAATTACACTTAGAGGGAACAGTGACAAACTGTACAGGATGAAATAACAAAACATAAATATGTATATAGATATATGTATGCATAAATACATGCATATATATAATATCTATGAATATAGATATTACATATATATATAACTAGAGTTAAAAAAAGAGGTTAATACTAAAAGAAATGGGAAAAGAAACAAATGGGGGTAAATTCATATGTCACAAAGAAGTTCATGGCGGGAGGGGGGAGAACACCAAAAAACTCGAAGGGTAAAGAGGTTGGAGACAGGAAATACTCAACTCTTACGTGCATTGAAATTGACTCAAAGACGGAAGAACAATCCAATCCACTAGGGCAGAGAATAGATTTGCACCTTATAGGGGATTAGAAGGGTAATAAATGGACTGGTGGGGAGGGAAGCAATAAAAGGGAGGGAGAGGGTGGGGGTAGTTTAAAAAGACTGTAAAGAAAACAATAGGGGAATAAGAAGGGAGGGGGGTAGAAAGGTAGGTAATATAAGGGTGGGGACTAGGGGGACTGATTAAAAATAAACATTGGTGTAGAAATAGTGAAAGAAGAAAAGGCAGGATCAAGAGTAGAAACCAAAATGCTGGGAAATACACAGCTGGTAATCATAACTTTGAATGTGAATGGAATGAACTCACCCATAAAACACAAGCGAGTAACAGAGTGGATTTGAAGCCAAAACTCTATAATATGCAGTCTGCAAGAAACACACATGGGGAAGGTAGATACTCATAGGGTGAAAGTAAGAGGATGGAGCCAAATCTATTGGGCATCAAGTTATTAAAAGAAGGCAGGAGTTGCAATCATGATATCTGACAAAGCCAAAGTAAAATAGATTTATTTAAAAGAGATAAGGAAGGTAATTATATCCTGATAAAAGGTAGTGTAGACGATAAGGAAGTATGAGTACTCAACATGTATGCACCAAATGGCATAGCTTCCAAATTTTTAAAGGAGAAACTAGAGGAACTCAAGGATGAAATAGATAGAAAAACTATACCGGTTGGAGACATGAACCTTCCTCTATCAGACCTAGATGAATCAAACCAAAAAATAAATGAGAAAGAGGTAAGAGAAGTGAATGAAATCTTAGAAAAATTAGAGTTAGTAGATATGTGGAGAAAAATAAATAGGCAGAAGAAGGAATACACCTTCTTTTCAGCAGCACATGGTACATTCACAAAGACTGACCATATAATAGGGCATAAAAACATTGAAAACAAGTTCAAAAGAGCAGAAATAATAAATTTGGCCTTCTCAGACCACAATGTAATGAAACTAATTATTAGTAAGTGTACATGGAGAGGCAAATCAAAAATTAACTGGAAATTAAACAATACAATTCTGCAAAATAGATTAGTTAAAGAACAAATCATAGAAACAATAACTTCTTTGAAGAAAATGACAATGATGAGACATCCTTTTAAAACCTATGGGATGCAGTCAAAGCAGTGCTCAGGGAAATTTATATCCTTGAGTTCATATATTTACAATCTAGAGAGGGCACAGGTCAATGAATTGGGAATGCAAATTAAAACACTAGTGAATGAATTAAAAATTCTCAGAGGAAAACTAAATTAGAGATCCTAAAAATCAAAGGAGAAATTAATAAAATTGAAAGTCAAAGAACTATTGATTTAATAAATAAGACTAGAAGCTGGTACTTGGAAAAAACAACTAAAATAGAAAATGTACTGGTCAATCTAATTAAACAAAGGAAAGAAGAAAACCAAATTGACAGTATCCAAGATGAAAAAGGAGACCTCACCTCTAATGAAGAGGAAATTAAGACCATCATTAAAAACTACTCTTCCCAAATATATGACAACAAATATGGCAATCTAAGTGATATGGATGGATCTTTTAAAAAAATATAAATTCCCTAGACTAACAGAGGAAGAAATAGACTACCTAAACAACCCCATATCAGAAAAAGACATTGAACAAGCCATCAAGGAAGTCCCTAAGAAAAAATCCCCAGGTCCAGATGGAGATCTTTCTCCTGACCCCTGTTACTAAATTAGCCTAGGCGGGGTGCTCCCTGCTCTTAGCCAGGAGCCTAGTCTGGACGAGCAGCGGTCGGGCTTCTGTGGCTCCGCTAAACCTTTGGAGCGTTGCCAGGCTCCGCAGTCCTGGCCTCCGTCGCGATCTGTCCGGTTGCCAGGTCAGCCCTCCACCCTGCCAGGCTGCCCGCTCCCGTCCTCAGTGACTGTCCTCCACCCCAGTGAGACTCGGCCTGTCCCGATGCCATATTTAAGAGCCTCCGTCCTGAGAAACATGCTGGACAACAAGCGGGACACCAAAGAGGAGCAGGCAGAAAAAATTCGAGCGGCCTTTGAGCTCTTTGAGGAGGACGGAAGCAGGACAATCAGCGTCCGAAACCTCCCGATCGCCATGAGGCCTCTGGGCTTCAGACCCGACAGGAAAGAGGTCGAGCAGCTGAAAGCCGAGCTGGACAAGGAGGGGAGCGGCAAAGTCCACTTTAGTGACTTCCTCGCACTGATGACCAAAAAGATGGCTGAAAGGAATGTTGAGGAAGAGATCCAGAAGGCCTTCCCTTTCTTTGATGACGAGGACACAGGAACAATCACCCTGAAAAGCCTGAAACGGGTGGCCTCGGAGCTGGGGGAAAAGGTCAGTGAGGAGGAGCTGCAGGACATGATCGATCACGCTGATCTAAACGGCGATGGAGAAGTTGATCCGCACGAACTCCTGAGTGTCATCAAAAAAGCCAGGAAGGTTTGAGGACCTTTTAAATAAACGTTTGTTGTCAGTTCAGGTTTTTGCCGCGGCCTCAGATTTCCCCCGTGTCCCTCCTTCTCCTCCCAGAGAGTCATCCTATGCAGAAAACAGGTGTAAAAGGGTGAAATCAGCAAAATTCATCATTATGTAAAAACATCCGAAACTGTCTCTGCTTGTCACTTGGGCAAAGAACTGGGGGGAGGTACCTTCTCACAGCTCTATTTCAGAGCAAGGCCAGCCTTGGAGTAGCAACCCCAGCAAGAGAGTGTGACGGTGTTAACCAATCCAGTCTCTCTCCTACCCTAGCTGGGAGAGGTAGAGACCACGTCTCTTCTAGATTTTACGAAATTCAAGTCTTTGATCCAATTTGAATTCATTATAGAATATAGTATACAGTGTTGGGCTGTTTCTCCAGTTTTCCCTGCCATTCCATGCCTGTTTTTTGTCATTTTATGATCATTTTCAGGCTTTGGTGGCAATTACTAACCGTTCCATTTGCATTGTTCTCTTTCTCTCATTTTCTTGGCTCTGCTTTATTCTGCAACAGATCTTCTATCCCTTTCCAGATTTCTTTGTATTCATCATATTTGTTATTTCTCCACTACACTAAAGTACCATTATACTTCATTTGCCATAATTTGCTTGGCCATTTCCTAATAGATGAGTATCTACTGGGTGGCCACATCCTTGTTGCCACAGGAAAAGTGTGGTCAGGATTATGCTGGTGAAATGCCTACCTTCTTCTCAGTTACTCCCCTGGGCTATAGAGGGTGTGAACCTTGTAGTAACTTTATTTGCATAATTCCAAGTTGTTCTCCACAATGTTTGTTCTGATTCACAACTCCATGAGCAATGCATGAGCGCGCCTCTCTTTATCTATCCTTCGGACCTTGATTATTCCTGCTGATTTGTTGAATGTGTTGGCAAGCTGGAGGGTTGTTTTCATTTGCATTTCCCTTCTTAGCCATTAGAAACGCTCTTTCACATGATTTTTACTAATTGGAAATTCTCTGTTGAGAACCATTTCTTCTTGTGCTTCTTGGGTTTTCAATGTGATCAAACCTAAATTGTCCGTCCTGTGTTATATAATTCCCTCTATCTATCCCTTGTTTGGCTAAACATGTTTCTCTTTATTACTAGAGGGGTGGATGACAATGGATTGTTTACACTAGGGCATGCCAGTCTCCTTGTTAAGCATCTGTCTGAAGGAAGTTTGGCATTAATATAATAAGCTTCTCAGGTAGGGAACTACCAGGGTGCCCAAGGAGTGGTGAACTGGCTCTGGTGGGAAATGGAACAGATTTCAATTTGTACCTACATGTTTAACCTGGGCAGGAGAGTTAAAGTGCTTTAAAAAAAAAGGAAAAAAAAAACTTGAATAACTCTCCTACTCCTAAGCTGGAAAGGTCTGGATTCCCTCTGTTCTAATATTTTTCTGGCATATCTTAAGACTTCAAGTAATTTATACATTTTGAATCTAATATGTAATATGGTAATATATGGATTGATCTGAATTTTTTCTTTACTACTCTAATTTTCCTGCAGTTCTTTTCAAATTAAGGAATTCTCTATTAAATAATTTGTGTATTTGAATTTATCAAAATTTAAAAAAAATGACCAATACCTTTGGCTTTGACATGACCTAAATTTCATACTGAATTCCATTGTCTGATTCTCCCTTGATCTACTTATCTATTTTTTTAAATTAAAAAAAAATTTTTACTCATCTATTTTTAAATCAGTCCTAGATTGCTGCCCTTCATTGACTAGTTGGTGTAGCTTTTAGAATAAGAAAGCAGCTCATGCCCTTCTTTTCTTTGCCTAGAAATGCATTGATATGATATAGGGATTGTCTTAAACAAATCTGGGAATGCCCTATGATAGCACAGGGCATTATGGTGATCCTCTCCAGGGAATTCTAGGCCTGGCCAATCCATTTTCCTCCATCGCGAAAAATTGAGGAAAATATGAAGCATCTCATTCACAAAACAGAAGATTTAGGAAATCATTCCAGGAGAGACAGTTTAAGAATCATTGGTCTACTAGAAGACCATAACAAAAGAAAAAACCTGGCCATCATACTACAGGAAATTATCCAAGAAACCTGCCCTGATATTCTAGAACAAGAGGGAAAAGTAGAGATTGAAAGAATCCACAGATCACCTCCTGTATTTAATCCCCAAATGACAACACCCAGATATGTTATAGCCAAATTCAAGAACTATCAGACCAAGGAAAAAATATATTACAAGCTGCTAGGAAGAAGTCATTCAGATACCATGGAATCACGGTGAGGATAACACAGGATCTGGCTGCATCTACACTGAAGGACAGAAAATCATGGTATATGATATTCCAGAAAGCAAGGGAACTAGGTCTACAACCAAGAATCAACTACCCAGCAAAACTGACTATATTCTTACAGGGGAAAGTATGGTCATTTAACAAAATAGAAGAATTCCAAGCATTTGTAAATAAAAGACCAGACCTGAACAGAAAATTTGATGCACAAGCACAGAACTCAAGAGAATCATCAAAAGGTAATTTAAAAAAGAGGGAAAAAAGAAAAGCAAAACCAAAACAAAAAAAAATTAAGAGACCCAATAAGTTAAAATGCTATGTATCCCTAGAAGAAAAGATAACTCTTAAAAATTGTTATCATCAACTGGGCAGCTAGAAGAATTAAACAGAGGGAACAGTGACAAACTGTAGGATGAAATGCCAATACATGCATATGCATATAGATATATGCATGCATAAATACATATATATGTATATATTTATAGAACAGGAGCTAAAAAGAGGTTTATACTAAAAGAAATGGGGAAAAAACAAAAGGTGGTAAATTTATATGTCACAAAGAAGCTCATGGTGGGAGTGGGGAGAACATCAATATACTGGAAGGGTAAAGAGGTTGGAGATAGGAAATACTCAACTCTTATGTGCATTGAAATTGACTCAAATAGGGAAGAATAATCCAATCCATTGGGGCAGAGAATACATTTGCACCCTATAGGGAAGTAGAACAAATGGACTGGAGGGGAGGAAAGCAGTACAAGGGAAGGAGAGGGTGGAGGGGTAGTTTAAAAAGACTGTAAAGAAAATAAGGGGTGAATAAGAAGTAAGGGGGGTAGAAAGGGAAGTAAAATAAGGTTGGGAATTAGGGAGGCTGATTAAAAATAAACATTGGTATAGAAGGAAATAGTGAAAAAAGAAAAGGCAGGACTAGGGGTAGAAATCAAAATGCTGGGAAATACATAGCTGGTAATCATAACCCTGAATGTGAATGGAATAAACTTGTCCATAAAACACAAGCAAATAGCAGAGTGAATTAGAATCCCAAACCCTACCATATGCTGTGTACAAGAAAAACACATGAGGAAGGTAGATACGTATAGGAAAAAAGTAAAAGGACGGAGCCAAATCTATTGGACATCAACTGATAAAAGAAGGCCAGAGTCACAATCACGATATCTGACAAAGCCAAAGTAAAAATAGATCTATTTAAAAGAGATAGAGAAGATAATTATATCCTGATAAAAGGCAGTATAGACAATGAGGAAATATCAGTACTCAACATGTGTATGCACCAAATGGCATAGCATCCAAATTTCTAAAGGAGAAACTAATGGAGCTCAAGGATGAAATAGAAAAACTATACCAGTGGGAGACCTGAACCTTCCTCTATCAGATCTAGATGAATTAAACCAAAAAATAAATGAGAAAGAGGTAAGAGAAGTAAATGAAATCTTAGAAAAATTAGAGTTAGTAGATATGTGGAGAAAAATAAATAGGGACAAAAAGGAATACACCTTCTTTTCAGCAGCACATGGTACATTCACAAAGACTGACCATGTGTTAGGGCATAAAAACATTGAAAACAAGTTCAAAAGAGCAGAAATAATAAATGCAACCTTCTCATATCACAATGCAATGAAAATAATTAGTAAGGATACATGGATAGGCAAATTAAAAATTATTTGTCATATGTCATATGGATGATTCTCCAAAATCGGTTAGTTAAAGATCAAATCATAGAAACAATTAAAATTTCATTGAAGAAAATGACAATGATGAGACAACCTTTCAAATCTTATGGGATGCAGCCAAAGTAGTACTCGGGCGGGGGGGGGGGGGGGATTCATATCTTTGATTTCATATATTAACAAACTAGAGAGGGCACAGGTCAATGAATTGGGTATGCAAATTAAAAAAAAACTAGAATGTGAACAAATTAAAAATCCTCAAATGAAGACTGAATTAGAGATCGTAAAATTAAAGGAGAAATTAATAAAATTGAAAGTCAAAGAACTATTGATTTAATAAATAAGACTAGAAGCTGGTACTTTGAAAAAACAAATAAAATAAAATACTGTCTATCTAATTAGAAAGAAACTATAGACCAATCTCCCTAATGATTATAGATGCAAAAATCTTAAATAGGATACTAGCAAAAAGACTCCAGCAAGTGATTATGAGGGTTATTCACTATGACCGGGTAGGATTCATACCAGTAATGCCAGGATGGTTCAATATTAGGAAAACCATCCATAAAATTGACCATATTAACAAGGAAGTCAACAAAAATCACATGATTATTTCAATAGATGCAGGAAAAGCCTTTGATAAAATACAACACTCATTCCTATTGAAAGCAATAGAAAGTATAGGAATAGAAGGGCCTTTCCTAAAAATAATAAACAGTATACAGCTAAAACCATCAGCAAACATCATCTGCAATGGGGATAAACTAGAAGCTTTCCCAATGAGATGAAGAGTGAAATAAGGATGCCCATTATCACCTCTACTATTTAATATTGTACTAGAAACACTAGCAGTAGCGATTAGAGAAGAAAAAGAAATTGAAGGTATTAAAATTGGCAATGAGGAGACCAAGCTATCATTCTTTTACAGATGATATGATGGTCTACTTAAGGAATTCTAGAGAATCAACTAAAAAGCTAGTGGAAATAATCAACAACTTTAGCAAAGTCACAGAATATAAAATAAACCCGCATAAGTCATCAGCATTTCTATATATCTCCAACACATCTCAGCAGCAAGAATTAGAAAGAGAAATTCTATTTAAAATCACCCTAGGCAATATAAAATACTTAGGAATCTATTTGCTGAGACAAACACAGGAACTATATGAGTACAACTGCAAAACACTCTCCACACAATTAAAACTAGATGTAAACAATTGGAAAAAACATTGATTTCTCATGGGTGGGACAAACTAACATAATAAAAATGACAATCCTGCCCAATTTAATTTACTTATTTAGTGCCATATCCATTAAACTACCAAAAAACCTTTTTACTGAATTAGAAAAAAAACCATAACAAAGTTCATTTGAAAGAACAAAAGATCAAGAATATCTGGGAAATAATGAGAAAAAAAATGAGAAGTAGGAGGCCTTGCAGTCTCAGATCTCAAACTATACTATAAAGCAGTGGTCATCAAAACAATATGGTACTGGCTAAAAGACAGAAAGGAGGATCAGTAGAATAGACTTGGGGTAAATGTCAAGTCTGTGATAAGCCCAAAGATCCCAGATTTTGGGACCAAAATCCATTTTTTGATAATAACTGCTGGGAAAATTGGAAAACAGTATGGGAGAGGTTAGGTTTGGATCAATATCTCACACCAAGATTAACTCAGAATGGGTGAATGGTTTGAATATAAAGAAGGAAACTATAAGTAAATTAGGTTAACACAGAAGAGAATGCATGTCAGATCTTTGGGAAAGGAAAGACTTTAAAACCAAGTAAGAACTAGAAAAAAATCACAAAATGTAAAATAAATAATTTTGATTATATCAAATTAAAAAGTTTTTGTATAAACAAAACTAATGCATCCAAAATTAGAAGGGAAGCAACAAATTGGGAAACAGTCTTCATTACATAAACCTCTGACAAAGGTCTAATTACTCAAATTTATAAAGAACTAAACCAATGCCACCTAGTGTGTTAGTCTTCCCTCTTCACATTAAAGAACAATGCAAAAAAACCCAAACAAAACAAAACAAATAAAAAAGTAGAGTTTGGCAGAGAACACTGGAGCACTCTACTGGAGACTTCCTACCCATATTATATTGACTACTCTTTGAGACGGAACATTCAGAAAATTCCACATCCCATCAGATGAATCATCATCTCATTCAATTCCAATCCAAAGAATACTAGGAGATCATTTATGAATCACTTTGCTAATATCTAGGTAAACCACATCTACAGCATCACTTCTCTGCATTTAATCATCCTGTCCAAAAAAAGGAAACAGCACTAGCCATCATAATGAGATCTGAAGTGCTCAGGACATGTGTTTGATCGTACTGGTGCATTTCTCTTCAAGGGGGTGTGTTTTGGTTTCTCACGTACTTTATAAAGAGTCACCCCTTTCTGTTAGTGTTTCTGGAGGACGTTTCTTGCTTCATTTTTTTGTTCTCATAGGATGTCAGCAGTAGTGTTAGTGACAGAGGAAAACCCCAAAATCCAGCCCTAATAGGAATACAATAAAAGGTTTGTAGGTTATTTTCAAAAGTGTGTTCATCAGTCCTGAACTTGATTAACTACTGGTTTAGTTTGAAAATTAAGAGTTCAGACTTCTAAATCACATAGAAGAGGAAAATTGTCAGATAATGAAGCTCCATTCTGAACCCATCACGTTAATGGTATTTCTCGAACCGAGGATGACTATTGTCTTTGTGCTTTTTTGTGCACAAAGACACTTGTGCATCAAGATTTAAGTGGAAAAGCCGATGCACAGAGACAGTCCCACTCTCTTGGTGTTGAAAGCCTGAGTCCAGTGGCACGAAGTCGTTACCCCTGGAGACTTCCTCAGCTGCATTGGATGGCCGTGTTGTCTTTTGTGCTCCAACACGCCCTGAGCACTCCACAGTGCTTTGCTGCGTCGCCCTCTCAGCCGTTGAACCTTCTTATTGGTTTCTTCTGTCTGTTTAGCCGAAGCAGTCTTCACATGCTGGGTGAGCAAAGCCCTGGTTCACCAGGGGTCCACGACGACCGGATGGCTACCCTCACAAGGTTTAGCCAGCCTGTCGAAGCCGTTGCCCGGGATGTGGCCGCTGCCGCATGCTAGCAGCTACTGGGAGCCACCAGTGAGAGCTGGGTGTCAGGTGAGGGTCAGAGGCTGGAGAGCTGCCCTAAGTGGGCACGACAAGCCCTCCATACCAAAGATATTACCCCTCCCTGAGCACCCCATACACCCCTATTTAGAAGTAGAAAAGATTATAAGCATAGTCTTGTCCATTCTTTGAGTTTTGTGGTTAGAGAAACTGAGGTTGATAGAAATTAAGTCACTCTAGAATTAGAATCATATCCAAGAGTCTTTGACTATATCCAATTATTTGGTTGTTTTTTGTTGTTCAGTTTTTTCAGTTGTGTCTGACTTTTCATGGTCCCATTTTGGGGGTTTCTTGGCAAAGATACTAGAGTATTTTTCCATTTCCTTCTCCAGCTAAGTTTTTAGATGAAGTACGGAGTCAAAAAAGGGTAAGTGACTTGTCCAGGGCCATATATATATATATATATATATATATATATATATATATATACATATATATATATATATATATATATATATATATAGCCAGTATCAGATTGGAACTCGGAGAGATTCCAAGCCTATGCTGTTCATAGTGTCATCTAGCTACCCAGTTACCACAATACCTACTACAATTAAAACCAAAAAAGACATTTTAGTTGTATGAAATCAAGTGGGAATATGCCTTGAGTTCAGGAAGCACTGGTTTCAAGTATCACTTCTGGCACATATCTGTTCTATGACCCTGAGCAAATGACTTGACTTCTTGTTCCAAATACTCTCTAAAACTCTAAGATTCAGAGAAGTTGATCTGCCTTGGTAAAGGGAGTTTCCATACTGGTATTGCACTAGATTGATGAAATCACAGATCTGGTTCACTCTGTGATCAATCAGTCAATGGGGTAAATGAAAAGCAAGCCAGTCACAGAAAACTAGCACCCTATGCTCATTGCTGTAGGAGGGATGCACTGATCTCTTGGAAGGTAGCGCTAATTTTTGTCTGCCTTGGTCATTCTACAGCCTATAAGTGCAGTTAGTATTGCAAAGAAAATATAATGTGAATGCAAAAACCTAATTCATTCATCTGAAAAACTAAATTGAAGAGGATTTAAATCATGCAAACTAGTAAATTTATGGAATTTGCCAGATAATCTAGACCTGCCTAATAAAAATGGGAAAAAATAGAAAAAATTAAAATATTTTAAATTTGATAATAAATCCGTAATCTCTTTTCCTTTCCCATATTTATCCTCATCATGCCTATTCAAGGGCTATGAAAAGAATATGGGAAAGAAACATTTGTTTTGTTGCTAAGAGGTAGCTTGGCATAATAGTTTTGAAAAGAGACTTGAGGCCAGGAAAGAAAACCTGGGCTCAGATCCTGCTCCTGTCACTTGCTAACTATGCTACCCTGAGAAAGTCCTTTAACCTACAGGAGCAATTCGTAGAGCCTCGTCTACAAAATCACAGAGGGATTGCTAGTTGGGGGAGAATGTTGTCCTTTCCTACTCAGTGAGGACCAAAATGATACCACTGATGTGTTTTGACTCAATTGGATTTCAATGAGCAGAATTGCACAGAGTTGTCAGCCTAAGTCTTTTTCTCCAAAGTCGACAAAACCCAGTGGCGAGACAAAAATCAAGGTGCCTGGTGATGGCTCAAGATGTAATGGATACCCCTGGCTGCTTTGATGTCTAAACAAGCTCTAAGTGCTCCGTAGGACTTGCTTCTGCCTCCAAATAATTCACTCATGAATTTGAGCTTGTTGATTACTTACTCTCCACCTGATTTAGCCTTCCTGCCAAGATGGCTTACTTAGGTGTGACTATTATTTATGCTGCTTGGAGCCCCAGGTGAGGCTGGACAGCAGGTGGACACTAAAGAAAGAAAGCAGCCTTGAAAGGGGCTTGGCAAGCCCTCACACTGCAAGGACACCCCATACACTGCACAGAGAGATTGCTATTGCATCGGCAGAGGGAGTTTCCATGCTGACAAAAATCATAGGTATGATCATATTCCCCATGTCTATCTTCCAGTAAGACAGCCTGTTCCATTCACTAGGGCCACACTAGCTTGTTGATGAAAGCATGGGTTTTTTCCCTGTAAGCAAAGGAGTCTACGGTAGAAGAACAGGATGCCTTTAGACAATGAGGCATTCTGGCCTCCTGCTGCCTCTCCCCTGAGAGCTGGGGTGGTGGGGGCTCTCCTGCTGGCCACCAGCAGGGCCCAGCTCTTAGGCTGGCTAGTCTGCTTATTCCCTTCTGGCCCTTCCTTGGTCATCACGCCTTGTCTGCGTGTACTCTGCCACTGGACACCGTGGGAGTCAGAGTGGAGGTGCTCTGGCCTGAAATAAAATCCAGGTACTTAAGAAACAAATCACAGGTCCTTCATGTGTTCGTACAAGATGGCTGTAAGGAAAAGAGAAAGTTTACATTTGGAAAACCACATAGATAAAAAGTATTATCACAATGTGTGTGGATTTACACGCACACTCCTAATTTAATGCTCTATTATAATTAAAATAGCAATTGTTTTTATCATAGGGGGTATGTCAAGCTTTATTTCAATGTGAGCTAAGACAGTCATGTTGGAACTACTCAAGAGCAGCTGGCTCATTATGGAAATGCTGCCATACCCTCAACTGTATTGATGCTGATTAGTGAGTAGGGAGAAGCTTAATGCATAATTTCTGAGCACGGGAAGTTCATAGATCTGAGAATTATTGTTTTTACCGTCTTTGGAAATTGGGTGAATAGTTCTGCTTTAAGTTGAGGGCCCCTATGCTATTACCCTCCCCCCCCCCCAGTTTTGTACCTTTCTTTTCCTAAGTCTCAGCAGTTAAAGAAATAGACTTTGAATCCATTATCAGGATGATTCACTTCAGAAAATTGCTTTCAGCCCCTTCTTGGAATTGAATAAATCAGTTGCTCACTGCCATGTATGAACCAGTCACAGTGCTGAAGTATCTGCTCAACTGTCTCATGCAGAAATGATTGCAGAATGATATTAGAAAAAGGAAACTGCATTTAAACAAATGTTTTAGAACCTTCACTGATCTTTTCCCCTGTTTTAATGCAGCATAATCTAGTGCAGAAAGGTTTTCATATGTTCCTTTTTCCAAGTACTTATAATTCCCTGGCTTCCTTTGCCTCCAATTCCGTCTTTTCTTAAAATGTGTTCCATTCTTCGTGTCTCAAAGAGAATGAATGTGTGGAACCCCTTTTGAGTTGGGTAGACTTTCCCATATCGTAAGCTATTCTTTGCCTAAAGGCTTTAGAGGTCGGCACTTGAAACTTCCCTTCATAATATGCTTGAATTCTCCCAAGGCTTACACACTTGAAATTTAGCCTGTCTAACCCAAATCTTTTCTAATGTGGTGAAAACCCACCTACCCCTCCTGTCTGTTCTCAGCTAAGAGAGTTCACCATTTCTTCTTAGTCAAATTTCTCAGAGCATTTCGAATATCTTTGGTCCTTTCTAATTTCTGACTTGTATCTAATTTCTGTGTCTCCCCTGTTTATTACACACTCCTTGAAGGCCAGGCATTTGCCATTTTTTAGCTTTGTTATTCGCAGAGCCTACTAGGATGTTGTACACATATGAGAGACTTAAACATTTGCAGAAATGGACAGATCCCTTTGTTGGGGCCAGTCTATAGAGAGAGGAAAAGAGGAGTTGAAGTCGGGAGACCGTCTGGAACTCTCATCACTTACTAATTGTTTGACTAAGAGTCACTTCAATTCTCAGAGATTATTTTTTGGCAAAATTTGGAAAATGATGCTTGTCTTACAAATCTTACAAGGTTATTCTAAAGATGAATGAGAGAATACAAGCACAATATTATGCAAATGGAAGCGAGAATTATGGCATTGTAGCCTCTTGCTAAACTATTGCCTCTTTTTCTCTTTGACAGATACTGAATAGATATATACACATATTTGCTGAATACACACACACACACACACACACACACACACACATATATATATATATATATATATAATCTGTCCTGTTGTTAGATTTGGTTTTCAGTCCCCTTGAAGCACTGTGCTTTTGACTGGTGAGGAAGCAGTTGCGGAGGTCTGAACTTTTGCTGCCTCTGAATTTTGTAATTTTTAACCAATTACCTTAGGATAAAAATTGAACATAGAAAGATTGCAAATAGATACTGTTAGCATTTCTTAGAAAAACAGCATTTTTTTACTTTGTAAATGATGGTGGAAATCATGACAGTGGACCCCCATATCTCAGTCCCAATGTACCATTTAAGGATGCTACTTGAAAGAGAACAAGAATTGGAAGTACAGCTGGATGATAAAAGTATAGGCAGAGGTCATCTGTGCAGGAGGAATGACAATTTTGAAAACATTGAGGATAGATTTTTCAATATATTTGAAAAATAAAGAAGACATGGCATGATCAGTAAAAATCACTGATGTTAAAATTGCAATTTAAAAAAGGCAGTTAGGTGGAAATTGATGATTTTCAACCCCTATGTATTTTATATCTATAAAATCTTGATGATTTGATATTCAGGACCATTGACTGAAAGGTAAAGAGAATAAAATACAAAGCACACTGGGGTAATTGCTTGCTCTCCATGACAAAGTCTATGACTTTTGTCTAGGTAAGATGGCCCCTTTGTTGACATATGGCCACACTATAGAGCCTTCCAGACAAAATCTACAACCCATCAAAAGATCTTGGCCTAACTATTCAGAGAGAGAGAAAAAAAATCAGTGGATGAAGAATGCCCAGACTCTACACTATTGACAGCTGGGTGGCACAGTGAAAACAGTGCTGGATCTGAAGTCAGGAAGACTCTTGTTCTTGAATTCAAATCTGGCCTTGGACACTTACTAGCAATATGACCCTGGTCAAGTCACTTAGCCCCATTAGCCTCGTTTTTCTCAACTGTAAAATGATCTGGAAAAAGAAATATCAAGCCATTCCATTATCTCTGCCAAGAGAACTTCAAATTAAGTCACAAAGAGTTGGAAACAACTGAAATGACTGACCAACAGCATTCTATACTAGCTGAGAAGCTGAAGTTTTATACAATATCAAGAAGAGTTGCATGGTTGGCTTGGATGAATAGTAATGTTCTTTTATGGAGAGATCATCCACAGGGATGAGATCATAGATCCACTGTAGAACTGAGGCACTTTGGCTTCATATTGTAATATTGAGAAGTTTTGAACAATGGTTATTGGAGCAGGAGACCTTTCCAATTTCTTTGGGACATCATATGCTGATTATTATAAATCCTGATTTTTTCTAAACACTGCTGATTCCTCTTATAGTTTATGTTCTTTGTCCTCTAACTCTACTCTTTCTGTTCCCCTTCCTCCATGGATGTGTGTTGGTAAACAATCCAGCTTTTGGGGGAAAATATACAAAAGGCACAATGCAAAGTTTAATCTGCATTATTCACATTTTCTACATCACTTTGTTAAGTCCAGATAATTAATGACACAATAAAACCGTCTCTGCATTGTAACATTTGTCAGTTTATGGTCTGTAATACTATAGCTTTTGGGAGCTGGATTTGATCGGTCTTCACCAAACTGCAGTCTTCCAGTTTATTTTTCAATTGCTGAAATCACTGGTGTCTAACTCAAATAGAAATTGGGGCTACTAACCCATACAGAGATACCCATGGACCACATATAGACTCAGAAAACTTCAAATTAATATCACCTATGTTTTATTGTATTTTTGTTCATTTTGCCACATGTTTCAATTAAATTTACTTTGGAGTGTTGTCCGTGTGTAAATTATTCTGTTCTTTTAAAATTTATTTCCCCTTATTCTATATAATGCCATGGAGAGAAATAAAGGACCATTAAGGTAATCTCTATACAATATCTTGAAGTGGCAATATATACATAACATGGAAAAACAAGTGTGACGAGTGAGACAAAATGAATCTTTAAGGTGACAAACAAAAAAACAAAAAAGAAAATAGGGGCCACTTGATGGCTCAGTCCATAGATTGCCAGGGAAAGAGTTCCTAGGTTCAAATATGGCCACAGATACTTCCTACCTGCTAAGTGACCCTAGGCAAATCACTTAATTCCAATTGCCTGGCTCTCTTCTTCCTTGTAACTGATACTTACTAATAATTCTAAGGCAGGAGGTCAGAGTTGTGGAAAAAATAGAAGGCACTTTCATGATTGGTTGGAAGCAGTAAATTCTTGCAGAAGGCAGAGTTTTAGCTGGGGCTTGAAGGAACCTGAGGAAGTCATGAAAGATCTGAAACTGGACATAATTCTGATTAAATGAAAATTCCAAAGTCAACATAGAGCAGGTTGTGTCCAGCACACCAAGATTCATTGCCGGGCAGTCAGAGGCTGTGATTCAGTGTCCAGCTAGATGAGAAGGGCCACATCAGGAAGGGTTTGGGATGCCACAGATGATGTCAGTATGTGGCCATGAAAGCCACTAGAAATGATGATGAGGTGAGTGAGATGTCCAAGCCAAGCTTGAGAAAGATAGGATTGGCTGCTGAGTGGAGGACAATTTGGAGTCAGAAGAGATTAGGCAAGAAAACCAACCAGAAATCTATTGCAATCTTCCCCAGCATAAAGGGATTAGGACCTCCTCCAGGTTGGCAGCAGCATCAAAGGAGAAGAGTAAAAGGTGTCATCAAGGGCAAAGTGACAGGAATTGGCAAAAATAAATGGATGTGGTTAATGAGAGTGAGGAGCAGTGAATGACACCCAGGCCGGGGTCCTGGGTGACTAGGAAGATGGCGGTGCCCTGGACAGTAGTACGGAACTTTGGAGGTTAAGGGGATTTTGGAAGGCAAGATAACTAGTTCAGTTTGGGGGCTGTTGTGTTGATGATGCCTCCAGGAATCCAGGCTGAGATAACTGAAGGAAAGCTGAAGTTAAAAATCTGGAGTTTAGAAGAGAGGCCAGAGTTGCATCAACATATTGCAGAACTGCCTGAAGGGGGATTATCAAACCATTTTAACCCCCAGGTCATGGATTTGAATCTGTGGGAAATGATGAGATCAACAGGTGAAACAAGGTCAAGGATATGGCCGAGGAGGCTACCCACCGTTACAGGGAGGTGAAGTAGAGGAGTGCCACAGAATGGTAGAGAAAAGAGAGCAGTAAGGGAAAGTGGGCAATCAGCTGTGTTAAATACCTGAGAGTTTGAAAAGGATGAAAATGGAGAAAAGGCCATTAGATTTGCCAGTTAAGAGAGCACTGGTCTCTTTGGTGAGAGCACTAACAGCTGAATGAAGAGTTTGGAAGCCAGACTGAACCACATCAGAGGAAAGCTAGTGGAGGCATCAGTTTGCAAATGACCTTCTGAAGCTGAGCCACAAAAGGGAAGAGAGATTTGGAATAATAGTTAGAAGGGATGGATTGATCCACCCAGGTAGGGGTTTGTGAGGGTAGTGTAGACAGGCATGTGTATAAGCAATAGAGAAACGGCCTCAAGAAGGGAGAAAGTAAAGTGAAGGTGAGGAAAATTAATATTATGTTGTATTATTGAATAAGCAATATTACTGTGTAATGCATTCTATTGTCCATTTTGTCGAACCCCGTTTCTCAGGCTTGCTCAAAAGGGATCATTCAAACTAATGCCATGGTTGGGGAATGTCATCACTACTGCTCACCCCAACCCATGCTCTCTTTTGTTCACTAACCTGTTTAAAATCACTTGAGACAATATAAAATATTTGGGGATCTCTTTGCCAAGACAAATACAGGAATTACATGAAAACAATTACAAAACACTTTTCATATAAATAAAATTAGATCTAAACAATTGGCAAAACATTAACTGCTCATGGGTAGATTGAGCTAATATAATAAAAATTACAATCCTACCTAAATTAATTTACGTATTCAGGGCCATACCTATGAAACTACCAAAAAAAAAAAGCCAAACCCCAAATCCTATTTTATAGAACTAGAAAAATTAACAACAAAATTCATCTGGAAGAACAAAAGGTCAAGAATATCAAAGGAACTAATGAAGGATGGTGGCCTAGAAGTACCATATCTTAAACTGTATTATAAAGCAGTAATTATCAAAACAATCTGTACTGGTTAAGAAATAGAAGGGTGGATCAATGGAATAGACTAGACCTCAGCAATTTTGATAAACCCAAAGATACCAGCATTTGGGATAAGAACTCACCATTTGACAAAAATTCCTGGGAAAATTGGAAAATAGGATGGCAAAAATTAGGTTTAGATCAATATCTCACACCTTATACCAAGATGAGGTCAAAATGGGTATGTGATCTAAATATAAAGAGTGATACTATAGGTAAATTAGAGGAATGTAAAATAGTTTATTTATCAGATGTATGGAAAAGGGAAGAATTTAAAACCAAACAAGAGATAGATATTAAATTTTAAAGTTTTTATACAAACAAAAAATGCAACCAAGATTAGAAGGGGAGCAACAAATTGGGGAAAATTTTATAATAAATTTCTCTAATAAAAATCTTATTTCTCAAATATATAAAAAACAAAGTCAAATTTGTAAGAATCCAAGTCATTCTCCAATTGATAATTGATCAAAGGTTATGAATAGGAAGTTTTCAAATGATGAAATCAAAGCTATTAATAATCATATGAAAAATGTTTTAAATCCCTCTTGATTAGAGAAATACAAATTTAAACAACTCTGCCTTGACACCTTACGACTATCAGATTGGCCAATACGACAATAAAAGAAAACAATAAGTATTGGAGAGAATGTGATAAAATTGGGACACATACATTGTTGGCAGAGTTGTGAATCAATTCAAACATTCTGGAGGGCAATTTGGAATTATGCCCAAAGGCCTATAAAAGAATGCACATATTTTGATCTAGCAATGCCACTAGTGGCTCTGAATCCCACAGAGATCACCAAAAGTAGGACTTTTTTTGTATAAAAATATTTATAGCTGTGCCTTTCACAGTGGCAAGGAATTGGGAACTAAAGGGACATCCGTCCCTCAACTGGGCAATGACTGAAAAATGTGGTATAAGATGGTGATGAAATACTATTGTGCTAAATGGAATGGTGAGCAAGATGATTTCCGAAAGAGCTGGAAAGACCTATGTGAACTGATGCAGAGTGGAATAAGCAGAACCAGGAAAATGTTGTACACAGTAACTGAAATATTGTGGGATGATCAAATGAGATAGATTTTGCTACTAACAGCAATACAATGTTGCAGGATAATTCTGAGAGACTTATGAAAAAGACTGCTGTGCATCACTAGAAAAAGAACTGTTGGAGTAGAAATGTAGATGAAAACATATGAGATCGCTTGTTTACTTGGGCATATGATTTGGGGTTCCAGTTTTTTAAGATTATTCACTTACAAAAATGAATGATATGGAAATATGCTTTGTGTGATAAAACATGTATAACCCAGATTTAATTGCTTGTCAACTCGGGGAGGGGAGCAGGGAGGGAGACAACATGAATCCTATAACTTTGGAAAGCTTATGTGAAAATTTTTTATTAAAATAAAATAAAGATAAAACATAAAAAAAGATCTTATTCAACTAAGACCTGATCCCACCCATGGGGTCTTTAGGAGGAAGCATCAAGAGAGGGAGGCTGGAAATAATAGACATGTAGAGGAGATGGCTCTGTCTAACTGTGTATAGAAATCCCCCCCCCCTTTTTCCTTTCTGAAACTGATCTCAAAGAAAGTCTGGAGCCATATTGTCTCTTTCAGAGAGGAAAATGCCTCAACTTTCCAAAGTTCTTCCACTAACTCCCTCAATCAGACTGGCATGCAACATGGCATCAGCATGGTGTCTTTTAGAAAGAATTTTATGAGTTTCATGCAAAGTACTCCTGCCGTGGCTAGAAATCCAGGCTTCATTAATATAAAAGAGGTGTTGTATTTTGTCAAAAGTTTGTATTAATACCATCTTGGGACTTTATTGCCATTAATATGATATTTATACTTTTCTTGCATTTTTGCTATGAATTAAACCTAGTTCATATTTTATAATCTGTAAAATAGTGTTGTTGTACTCTGTTAATAATTTATTTCATATTTTTATAAATATTATTTAGGAACATTTGTCTATAATTTTCTTTCTCTCCTTTTTCTTCTCTCACTTTTCTGGCACAGCTCCTTTCCCCTTTCTCCACCACTTTCAGAGCATTTTTCCTGAAATTATTATGCCTTCCTTGATTAGATCCCTCTACATTCTTTCACTGGCTTTTGACCTTTTGTTCTGTGCAGTTCTGGGTCAAAACCAATGGTTTATTTCTGCTTCTTTCAGGAGTGTTTATGGGATTGCTTTTAGAAGTTGAAGGGGGGGTAGGTTGGTATCTGGGCTTGTCTACAACCTTTCACATTACCATCTTATCTAAAGGTCCCCTAACCATTCCCTGACTACAGATGGATTGTAGAGAGAAGGCACACATGTCTCAGTTCAGTGAAGAGTGATTGAATACAGATGAATGCAGATAAAGAATCAAGAGATGCATATTACATCTACGGGAGCAAGTAGCCGTCAGTCCATTTGACTTCACTCATCTCTCATGGAAGCCATTTTTGAATTTAGGCATCCCTGAATTAAATTCACGACTAACATTTAATGGTAAGTTTCTATATAGGCATAAATTGGTTCATCTAACAGGCTCTTCATAATCAGGAATTCATGTAATCAGGAGAAAATTTAAGGGTTAGCTGGAAGATTATTCATGGTATAGTGGAAAGAGCAATGAATTTGAAGGCAAAGGACCTCCATTTGAATCCCAGCTCTGCTATCTATATGATAAAGTAATGTTTATTCATTAAAGAGTGAATCTTGCAGTGAGTTAGAAAGCAGAAGAGTAAATATACAATCAATTTGATTCTTTGAAGTGATCATCCTAAACCCTACACAATTCAGCCCAGTCAGTAGAAAGAGCTAGACATTTGCTCTCTGAGATCTTGAGTTCAAATCCTGGTTCTGCCACCTTCCACTGTGCCACCTTAAATAAGTGACTTTTTGAACCTCTGATTTATCAGATGTTAGATTATGTGGTAAGACATCTGGTAAGATAGCTCAAGAGTAAGAAAGCCAGAGGAGCCAACTCTTCCTAAAACCATTCAATCACTCATGATTC
The DNA here is from genome assembly GCF_027887165.1 of Monodelphis domestica. Taxonomy (NCBI): domain Eukaryota; kingdom Metazoa; phylum Chordata; class Mammalia; order Didelphimorphia; family Didelphidae; genus Monodelphis; species Monodelphis domestica. Next base: position 529,399,090 of record NC_077229.1, on the reverse strand, counting down.
TTTTTTTTTTTAAACCCTCACCTTCCATCTTGGAGTCAGTACGGTGTATTGGCTCCAAGGCAGAAGAGTGGTAAGGGCTAGGCAATGGGGGTCAAGTGACTTGCCCAGGGTCACACAGCTAGGAAGTGGCTGAGGCCGGATTTGAACCTAGGACCTCCCATCTCTAGACTTGGCTCTCAATCCACTGAGCTACCCAGCTGCCCCCTCATGATTCTTTAAAACCCGTCCTTATCCCACTAAGAAGAATGAGGAAGAGGGAAATACACATTGTTAGATACTATAAGGCAACAACAGCTGGAGCATTTGCTTCCCTTCCCTCTCCGCTCCAGTAAGAAAACAGTCCGTTTGATAACTTCCTATTTAAATTTGACAACTGTGGTAAGGCCACTTGTTCCTTCCTACCTGACACTGAAGAATAGAATTTCATTGAGTAGAAAGAGTAAAACTCTGTAAACCTGGATGAGACATTTGTCCTATCTAGAGCCTTAGTTTTCTTTTCTGTAAAGTGAGAGTTGAACTCAATGATCCCTAAGGAGCCTACAACTTTTGGCACAATAGCATTCCATCGCCATCTTATACCACATTTTGGTCAGCCCTCCCCGATTGAGAGGCATCCCTTTAGTTTCCAATCCTTTGCTTTAAACTGCCTCATTTTACATTTTGTATTTAGTTTGACAGGATTCTATGTGTATAACATAGAAACACAATTCCAGCTGAAATGGTTCACAACCATAAAAAATCAGAACATAAAAAGGTGGAAAAAATAGAATTTTTATTTCAATTGTGGAAAAAAGATGGACTTTTTAAAGGAAAAATAAATAAAGAAATTGCTGGAAATAAAATTGAGGTGCTTTAATACTTGAAAATAAACAAAAATTCATATAAAATCACAATTAAAATAAAAAGGAATTAAAATATCAGAGATAAAAATTTAGGACAACTATAACAGACTTACAGCCTGACTTAAAATTATAATAAAGTGCTAAATATCTGTGGGTAATTCCCATTCCATAATAAATCATTGGATACCAATAAGTAATTTTCAGAAGAGAAAATACAAATTGCTTTTAAGAAATTTATACTCTCACTAATAATCAATGAGATGCAAATTGCCACGATTTAAAAGAACTTTTAAAAACTCATGATATTGGCAAAAAATACTAAAAGCAACAAAATTCATTGGCCGCAAAGTCGTTTAGAAAAAGGCACACTCCTTTATTGTTGTCATAATTGCAAACAATATAGCAGAAAAGTAATTGAGAATGAATGAACAAAGAATAGTGATGAATCAATGAAAAAATCATTAAATATCTGAAAATGGCTATAATTTTTCTCTAAATTGTTCCTAATATAAAATACTTCAGTGTTTACATTCTTTCACAGATTTTTTTTTCCTCATACATGTTGGTCTTAGTTGCTTCATGATATTTCCTTAAAATCAATAGACCACAATTTACTTAATCACTTTTTATTTGGTATTTTCACTGTTTTCTATTTCCTGCAATTGCATATAATGTTTCAATAATAGTATTTGAATTTGAAGTTCTTTGTTTTTGATAACATTTAAGGCATATTACCAACAATGGAGTTATGGCAAACAGTATGATGTAACTCTTATTCTTTACTGTCTTTCCTGACTTTCAGTCCTATCTTTTACAAGAAGTTTTCCCCATATCCTCCTTATTGCTAATGCCTTTCCTCTATTATTTCTAATTTATCCTGTATATATCTTGTTTGTACATTTTTTCTTTTTTTTACAAGTTGGCTTTCCTTTTAGACTCTTTGATAAGACTATATTTTAGTCTTTCTTTGTGTCCCTTTCATTGTTGTACAGGTTAAGAATTGTTTTTAATTTGCCTTATCATCTAAAACAGTTTCCACCAAATTTGTTATTTAAAAAATATGCATATATTATGATTTTGCCACATAGATTAAAATGATATGGCTAAATATATCTTTTGTTTTCAAAAATTCTTTCTTATTTCTTAATAAAAACGTTGAGGAGAATCAATATTGTTTTTTTCTACTTTGTTATTGTTTGTTGGCTAAATTGAAATGAATTTATATGCCTAATCTCTGAGCTTGGAATTTAGAATTAGAAAAATCTTTAGAGATAATCTCACACAGTCTTTAGGTCTCAAAAATTTATTTTTCTCTTGGTGTTCAATGAAAACTGCATCATCAGGAGAAAAGAGGTCAGTTTTTCCATAACTTTGGCAAAAACTGTTGTTGATGACAAATTAAAAATAACTGAAAAATATTAATCAATAAACATGTGATTATGAATGTAGAGTGTTATGAAGATTATTTAAAAATGTACCTTTACATTTCAGAATTCAATGGTAAGGGATTATAACTACATCAATAGCTTAGTAGAGTCTGCATACGTCCAGGTTGGTGAACACAACACAAGGAGTGTTCCAGAACGACCTACCTTCCTTCCCCCTCTCCACACATGTCTGAGAACATCTGTCACATCATCCACCCCTCTGCCCAGCAGCCCAAGGTGAGTGCTCCTTCCCCTGTCTGGGGTAAGGTGTGGGGCTCACATGTGTCAGTAGGCTTGCATTTTGGGCACTTGGTCTCTAAAAGGTTTGCCATCACTGGCATAAGCAATCTGTTATTCTACTCAATGACTCAGTTGGGAAGGTATTGGATCACCAAGTCCAGTAGACCTATGTAAATGCTTGAGTTGTTCTTTTGTTCTGACTCTAGGCCATGTGCCTAATGAAAACACAGTGGACAACTCAATGTACTTTGAGGCGCTTGCTTCTAGGGAGCCTGACCATGTTCAGACATGCTGTCTACAGAAAAGAACCCATTCATTTTATCAATAGATAAGTGCTTCATAGCAATTGGTTTTAAGGATGATAATCAAATAGCAAATGAAAAATTGAAAAGCTGAGAAAGGATTGGACTAATTTGCTCATTTTAATTAGTTTTCTGTCAGCTGATTGCTAGATTGTGTGTCATTCATAGGTATTTGATTTTTCTCTTTTGTTTTTGGGAATAATAAATTTTGAAGTTTTTTTAAATGTAAGAAGTTTGAAAATAGACTCTTACTCTAATTTAAAAAAATTTTCAATAATACATTCATTTATTTATTTTTAAGATCTCCTAACATATCCATTTATTCATTTATTGTTCCCTAACTTCATTTTATTTTAAAAAATTAATTAGTTAAATTAAAATTCTTTGGTATTTTATTCTTTCCCTCTCATCCTTGCACTAGAGAAGGCATCATTTGACAAAAAGACATATAATGTAAATTTTATATGTATGTATATACATATATATTTATATATATAAAACTATTTCTTGCTCATTTCTTTTTATCAGTTCTTTCTCTGAAGATGGAAAAAACATAAAGCACTTTTCAAAGAATATTTCTGTTCTTAGGTATAATGCTCTCTTGGTCCTGTTCATTTCACAATTCATAATTCGATGTAAGTCTTTCAGCATGTTTTTTTAAAAAATTAACCTTAGGAATAATGGTATTTCTGGGTCAAAAGGTATACATGGCTTTATAACTCTTTGGACATAATTACAGATTGCTCTTCAAAATGGTTATATCAGTTCACAGTTTCACCAACAATGTATTATTGTCTCCATTTTTCCACATCTTCTCCTACATGTGTCATTTTGTTTTTAGATATGAGATGATATTTTAGAATTGTTATAATTTGCATTTCTCTAATCAACAATGATTTGGAGTATTTTTCATATAGGGAACTTTGATTTCTTCATTTAAAAACTTTCTGTTCATATCTTTTGACATTTATCAATTAGAGAATGGCTCATATTCTGATAAATTTGAAAAAAAGGCTTTTATATATATTTTAGACATAAGATCTAAAATATATATAAAAGCCTTTTTTTCAAATTTATTTTAGATATAAGATCGGGGTATATGGGGTGTTCAGAGAGGGGTAAATCTCCTTCACGCACAAGTGTCTTTGTGCACACTCATCTACATCACAGGTGAAAGTGCACAAAGACAATCGTCATCCTTGGTTACTGAGAGACGACTACTAGATAGAAGATCTCTATCTGAGAAATTATCTATAAAATTCAGTCTCCCCACCCAATTTCCTGCCCTCCTTCAAATTTGGGTCATATTGGTTTTATTTGTATAATTAATTTAACATAATCAAAATTTTCCATTTCATTTCTCACAAAGATTTTTATCTCATTCATAAATTTTTCTCCTATCCATAAGTCTTATAGGTAATACATTTGCTATTCTAATTTGCTTACAATATCTCCCTTTTGTCTAGATCATGTATCCATTTTGATCTTATCTTGGTAATGTCAAGGGTTAAATTTTTGGGCTCAGGAGTTTAATCAAAAGCCAGTGCGCAGTTTATTAAAAGCAAAATACTTAGTTTATTATTAGGAAATACAGATAAGAAAGAGGAAGGAGGAAAGTGAAAGTAATCTTATAATAGATTATAAGTATACCCAAGATTCCAATCCTAACTAAATTTTTTCTCAGAGGGCAGTATCTTCTGCTAGGCCAAAGCCCTTGCCTACTCTCCTATTCTCACTATCTAATAATATAACCACTATCTATCTACCTGTCTTACCCAAGTTATTAATAATCATTAATCAATAAGGCCCTAAATCCATTTTTCTGGCTGCTCATAGTCCCTGAGAGAGAGCAAGTCACACCCTCTCCCCAGGAGCTCCAGAGACAAAAGTCCTTTCTAATGGTCGCAACTTAAAAACCACACTCAGTCACACCTTCTGGCACCAACTGCCAAGTAGCACAACGGGAGGTTTCTTACTGAAAAATATTATTGCTCCTTTTCCTCTTAAATATAAAAAAGGAGAAATTAATTAAAACCCTCTTAACAGTAAACAGTATAAGATACTGATATATATATCTAGTTTATGCCAAACTGCTTTCCAGTTTTCTTGACATTTTTATAACCATATAGTAAATTCTTATCCCAAAAGCTTGAATTTTTACTTTTGTCAAACACAAACTTATTGTATTTATTACTTTTTGTTGTCTGTCCTGTTCCGCTGATCTCGTTTTCAATTTTTAGTACCAGATAGTTTTGATAATTACTGCTTTATACTATAGCTTAAAATCTGGTACTGCTAGACCTCCTTCATTTACATTTTTATCAATTCTTTTGATATTCTTGATGTTTTGATTTTTCCAAATAGATTTTGTTATTATTTTTCCTATTTAAATAATTCCTTTGGTAATTTAGTTGTAATAGTATTAAATAAGTAGATTAGTTTAGGTAAGATTGTCATTTTAATTATATTGATTATGCCTAGCCACAAATAATTAACATTACTCCAATTATTTACATTTGACTTTTTTGTATAAAAATGTTTTGTAATTATGATCACAGAGTTGGCAGGTATGCTCCTTGGTATTTTATTCCATCTGCAGTTATTTTAACTGGAGTATCTCTGATTTTTTATTTATGCAGGACTTTGTTGGCGATAAACAGAATTGCTAATAAATTATGTGGATTAATTTTATATCCTGCCACTTTGCTAAAAATTATTGATATTTTCAATTAATTTTTAGTTGAGTATCTAGGAATTTTCATAAATACCATCATATCATTGGGAAAATGTAGTTTTATTATCTCTGCCTATTTTAATTCCTTCAATTATTTTTTCTCTTCTTATTTCTATTGCTAGCTTTTCTAATACAATATTTAATAATTTTGGTGATAATAGGAATCACTGTTTCAATCTTGATCAAATAGGGAAGACTTCTAACATACTGGCCATAAAGATAATGTTTACTCTTCCAAAAAGTATATACCTCATTATTTTAAGGAATTAATTTATACCTATGATTTCTGGGTTTTTTTTAAATAGGAATGAATAAATGTTATATTTTGAAAAAGCTTTTTCTGCATCTATTGATATTTGTTTTTGCTACTTTTGTTTTTTGATGTAATCAATATTTAATAGTTCTAGTGATGTTAAACCATTCCTGCTTGCCTGGTATAAATGTGTTTAGTCATAATGCATAATCTTTGTGATATGTGGTAGTCTCCTGGCTAAGATTTTATTTAGGATTTTGCATCTGTGTCCATTAATGATGTTGACCTATAATTTCTTTCTCTGTTCTTGCTCTTCCTGCATCATATTGGTTTCAAAAGAAGTTTGGCAGGACTAAAATGTATTTAATATTGGAATTAGATGTCTAGTTTAGTACAATTGTTTTCAAATAAATTGTACAATATTGTGGGTAGGAATATGATTGATTTTTTCTAGTAAGTTTTTCTTTGCTTCACCCTCTTTATAACTTCTTTCCCCCTTTCACTCTATTGTGAATGTTGGTTCCTGATTCATCAGTTATAATGATACTTGTTCCTTCTTTACTTTCCGTTTTTCTCCTGAAGGTAATAGATAGAAATAAATTTGGGCTCTCTCTTCTATGCTAAGGCTGTTGCTATCATCAACCCCACTGAACCCCTGCCAACTAGCTGTCATTGGGTTCCATCTATCCTTTTGTCTGTCATGAAATTTGATATAAGGAAGGATTATCCTTTCTCAGAATAGGTGGTGTCCTGATAAGAAAATCCATTTCCCATATGAAACCCATTTTAATATTTCTGTCCTTTACTGAAGAAAAAAACTTCTGTTCCCATAGGAAGGTTGTATAGTGACACCTATTCTTTTACCCTTCTGGGAAGAAACTCTTCTCCATTTCTCATTTTACTCAGCCTCCTGTAAAAGATAAAAAAGTAAAAGATAAAAGGTATCTTTTATCCATTACTTTTGTACCCCATATTTGCCCATATACCCCCAATTCTATTTTGAGATGTAAGGATTTGTTATTTCTTCACTATTTATCAATGATCTTGGAAGAGTTTCATCTTACACTGACTTCTGTTGCCTACCTTTCTTGTCTCCATTCATAAAAATTCTGAGGAATAAGCACTTCTTTGCTTTATGAAAACATATGGATGAAGTGATGCCATTATTGTATCTTTTATCATAATTATACTTATTTTAATTTCTTGTGTTTCTGTTGTTTGGGCAATTTACAAATAAAATAACATGTTCCCCTCCTTTTTTGTTTGTTTTAGGTATGCCTTAAGTTATTTTCTTTTGTTGAAAATCTATCATTTTAATTATTTATTGAGCTCATATCTTTCATAGATTATTTTCATCTGAGAGCTTGAGCTCCTTTGCTCTTTTGGAAGATAGTCTTCCATCAACTTCTCAAAAAACTCAAGAATGGCAAATAATACTTTTCATTCATATTCTAAATTCTTTTATTCCCCTGGTATCACACAATATTTATTATTTTCTATTGAAATTTATCCTATAAAGCTTTAGAATTGGAAGAATGTTATTATAATATTTTGTGATATGTTGACTATTTCAATAAGGGCCTCATTTCAATAAGTGCATCATTATCAGTAACAAATTATGGACAATTTTCTTGCATTATTTGTACCTTGTATTATTTCCCAAGATATAGTGTTCCAGATTTGATTCATTTTATTCTTTTATGAGGCTTGTCTCTTCCTTCTCTTCTGATAAATTTTCAACATTGTGTTTCGGATGTTTTCTCTTTCCTAGAGCCTCTAGTTCTTTAATAAATTATTTTTCTACTTATTTTTTTCTACTCTGTTATCATCATTTCTAGTTTTGCTTTGAGAAATCTTATTGCCAACCTGAATTCATTCCTAATTGCTTCTTTTAAACATTTCATTCTCTTTTTAATTTTTTTGGAGTTTTTATTTTATTTTATTTTTAAATAACCATTACCTTCCGTCTTGGAGTCAATACTATGTAAGGGCTAGGCAATGGGGGTCAAGTGACTTGTCCAGGGTCACAAAGCTGGGAAGTGTCTGAGGCCAAATTTGAAACTAGAACCTCCCGTCTCTAGGCCTAGCTCTCAATCCACTGAGCTACCCAGCTGCCCCCTGGAGTTTTTTTTTTTTTTTTATGTTCTTCCAAGATCTCCACTGATTTTTAAGATATCTTTTTCAATGAACATTTTTCCTTCCCTTTCCTTTATAGTGTAAGACATGTTCAGATTGATTTGGAATCCTTATTTCTTACTCATTCCTCCTTTGTTTTTTTATGATTCCCTCTGAAAACCTTTTGTTTTCTTTCTTTATGACCTTTTACTGCAGCAAGGTTGGACCATGCTCAGCTTCCTCTTAGGGGATAGAAATATAAAATCAAGGTCTCTGCCCTGAATAAACCCTAGGAGGAAATTTCTAGTCCACGTTGGGTTTTCATTTCCCTTTTCCATACACAATGGTGCTCTTTGGTCATTTGCCTGTGGTTCCAATCCTACTCCATATTTTCTGTCTCCCTCCCTCTTCTTGCCATTCACCCTGTCCTTTATATGCTCAGATAGAATTCATCTCTGCTCCCTTCTTTCTGTGTGAAGAGAGGAGGCTTTAGTTGAATCATTGCTGTTGTGGGAGGGGCATGGTTTATCACATCTGGACCCTGAATCACAAATTGACAATTTTGTTTACACTTAGTGTGCCCTAGGCTTGGCATTGATGGGAAATAGAGAGGAAGAGTAAGGTGATGGATGGGGATGCTGTGTGGAATTATCAGTGATGTAAGTTCTTTGTTGCTACTCAGTGATGGTGTTTTCTTTACATAGTATTTAGGCCTTCTGGTTTTATAAATTCAGCTTCAGATATTCAATGTCTAGTGCACAATCCTTTTTTGTTGCTCTAAGTGTCTAGGTGGTTGAGTTGTTGCAACTTCTCCGCCATCTTCAACATAATATGCTCTTTTCCTTCTTTCTCTATGAGCCTATATATCCCATGTAAGTTCTGGGAAATCCTCATCCCAGTTCCCACTGTCACAGACAAGTTGCATTTCTAGAGCTAAAATGGCTACATATTCTTCTCAAGGTTATAGGTACCCATGAAAGATTGAGGGAGATTTTCTAATGGTATTGGATTCATCTTCCACTGGTGTGCTCCCCACCAAGATAATCATTTGAGAGCCAATTTAGTCAGCAAGTCTTAAATAACTTCTATAAAGCTTGTATAATACCCTCCACCTCAAAGTCTCTAACTCATTCTCTCACAAGTACATAGAGAGTCCCAGAGAAACAGGGCTAGTGTTTAGACAGCTAGTGTGGTAAAATGTTGACTCAGAGCTCCTTGTTACTTCCTCCTTTAAGAAGTCCACCTTAAGACAACTGATTTGGAGGCAGCATTTTGGAAGCCAGTGAGAAGATAGAAATTCTAACATCATTTAAACCTTTCAATGTTGTAAGTCCTATTCTATTCAAAGGGGAAAAAACATATTTAAAAAGCATATTTCTCTCCTTTGCAGTTAGTTCTTCTCCAGTGGTGTATTGTAAAGCCATGTTACTCCAATTTCTGGAAATACTAATGAATGCCAGCTAAATAACTTCTTTTTAATAGAGGACCTAGATGGTCCCCAAACCAAGTGGAACAGATTTATTGTCTAACATAACTTAACTTTATCTAATGCTTTAATTTTTTTAAATTTATTTGTTTAGAGTATTTTTCCATGATTCCATGATTTATGTTCTTTCCCTCCCTTCTTCCCTCCCTCCTCCTGGAGCTGACAAACAATTCTACTGGATAATACATGTATCATTGGTCAGAATATATTTCCATATTATTCATATTTGAAATAGAGTGATCTTTTAATGCCAAAACCCCAGTCATATGCCCATCAAACTACGTCATTGATCGTATGTTTTTTTCCCCCCTGCATTTCTACTCCCACAGTTCTTTCTCTGGATGTGGATCACATTCTTTCTCATAAGTTCCTCTGGATTGTCCTGGACCAGTGCACTGCTACTAGTAGAAAAGTCTGTTACATTCATTTGTACCACAATATATCAGTTACCATTAAATGCTTTTTAAACACTTTTCACAAATTATCTGAGATCTTTCAATTGATTGATGGAGCAATGTTCTCAACATAATTTTGGAACAGGATAATTGAGATAGAATGATTTTTGACAATAATGCCTCCATACTGTTTTTGTATGTTTGTCTTTTGCAGGAAGTCTTTCTGTGTCTAATTCTTTATATGTCGGTCTTTTATAGTCTTGTTCTTCCCTTCTGATGCAATATGATGTATCAGTCCTCTTCATTTTTGGCACCTTCCTCAATTATTTCTATGTTTTTGTTATTGCTGTTTTTTGTACAAAGCATCAGAAATGAAAAAAAGGGTTGGGTTGAGAATTTAAGTATTTTTCTTATTGAAGGGTTGGGGTATCTGGAACCTCCACAAAGAGAAGGGTTCCTGCCTAAAAAATGATTTTATAATGCCCCTCCTCCTTCATTTAGGAGGAGACAAAATATAGGTCACCTCTCCTTACATAGTTATTCACAATATGTCTGATATTGTGGTATAGGATGAGTTCAATGTTCTCCTTTCATTTAGGGGTGAACAGAGTTCAAAACAGACCCTTGTAAATTTGATGATGTATAGTGCCTACTGGGAGAAGATAGGAAAAATGAATAGTTTCCTTAGGCAGCTCTCCATTGTTACACTGAAGACCTATATGGGGATGAGATCCTTCCTAATAAGAATTTCCAAGTATGTGGTCAACTGTACTAAATGAAGTTTTAGGGAATCTAGTACTAAAGAGAAGTACAGTTTTCTTTTACTCTCACGTTCATTATACCCCAACTCTAGAGTCCAAGGGGAAAAGTCTTTTTTCATAACAAGTTTGGCTTAAGTCTGTTACCTCCTAAAAGGCACTGGCAGAATTTCTTCTAGAAAGGTACTCAAAGTAGAGTCAATGAGTTATGGGACAGCTATATATTTCTTCCACCACAAAATAAATGCTTAAAACACAAAATACTCATCAGCACAATGAAAATACTTAAAACATAATACAACCCATAACATTTTGTATGACTGCTGAACAGATAGTCCCACCTAAGTTCTGTATTGTTCAAGAATAAACTCAAGACCCTATTTTGTGACAAGCCAAGATATGTCCTGGGATTATTTCCCTTTTCAGTGCTCATCTCCATTTATTTTTTTTTTCAGAGATGGTCCTTTGCTAGGCAATTTGCATCTAAGCCCAGGAACTTCTAAATTTTTGAACTCAAAAAGTTGTTCCCATTGCTAGAAATACCCATTTCAGGATCAATGTTTAAATAACTGTATTTTTTGGAAGAAATACAAAACAGAACATATTACTCATCAAATTCAGTCTCAGGTTTATTGGAAATTTGAAGTAGAGGTGCAGGTTCCAATACCACCAACAGATGGAAAGAGAGAAAGAAAGAAAATTGTATTTCTTTCTAAAATCAATAGGCAGATCTTACTGCCCAGTGGGAAATAATTTTTTGCTAGAGCTTTCCACAGGCATAAAAGCACTAATATTACCTTTACTTACCTTCTAAAGGTATAAATCCTTCAGTAAATTGAAAGAACATGAATCTCACTGAGAGTTACTATGGGGTCAGCTATTAGGGCCACAGGAAGGACTTCTTTGATTATTTTTATTACAACTTATGGAAGGGCTTGTATTGTGTGAAAGGATTCCCATATTTTCTTCTTCATACAATTATAATTACTGCATATTTGGGACATTACTTGTTGACTCAAGTTGGTGGATCATTGGGGATTATAGAATTGCTTATTCTGATATTTTGCAGATCAGCTGGCTCCATATAGTTTGTAGGAACACAAATTTCGGCAAAATATTATTTAATTCATTTAAAAAAAGAATAAATTTGAAGCAAGATTCTCATTCTTTTTTTAAGTAGATAATTGTCATACTAAAGAACTAGGTTTTCTTTCACCTAAGAATCTATTAGAATTTTTTTTCTTTTATGACAGATTATAATGCCTGTAATTAAGGCAGCAGAGGCAACAAGGACACATTTCTTCCTTCTTTTCATCGTTTAATCAGTAATTGTAGCATGCAGAATACTATCATTCAGTTATCAGGCTTTCAGTTATAAGAAATGTAATAGAAGGGATCCTGATTCTGTGACATGCATAGGGACAGGCATTTGATCAACTAAATGGAAAAGGAGAAGTGAAGCTGAATGTGAAGAAGCAAAAGGAAAATAATTCACAACACATCATTTCTTGAAAGCTAATGGCCTCCTGCTAGAGGAGCTGTCCAGCACCTGTTTCTAACTCAGTGTGACTTCTTTGACTTGAAGAGAAGGAATGTTATAAAGAAAATTGGAACCTATTTTAAGTGGCTCTTTTGACTTTGCTGAACATTAAACATATTTTGCTTTTTATCAAGCATGAATTGATTCCCATCACTTATTAACAACATTTATTGAAGAATCAGGGAAAGAACATTCAACTATTAAAATATTCTAATAATATGGAATGTCTTTCTGGTCTAGTTGCAAAGTTTATTAAATTTTTTATATTATGGAATATTCTAAAGGAGTATATATGTGTGTATGCATTCATATATGTCTCTGGAAGCAAAAACATAAATAAGACTTGCTAAAGACTCAGAGCTCAATATCCTATTCATCCTGAATCAATGGACATTTTAGAAACTATTTCCCTCTGGCATTTCCTTAAAATTAAAGCAATTGTTGCTCAAAGGTCATAGATATTCAACCCTATGAGTATATATATCAGTGTATGTGTATTTTTTCAAGATGTAGGTAGAATGAAGAATACCTGGTTTTTCTACTGACTGAATATACTCTACATTTAATGATATGTTACACACCTGTATCTCACCAGATCACAAGACTTCTATCAAACTTTTTTTTTAATTTAGTTAAAGAAAACATAACTCTCAAGTTGCTTCTCTCTCTGGTCAATTAAATATGGCAGAGAGCTAACTGTAAGTGTTCAAAAGTTTTGGGCTTCTAGAAAACTGAAAAACAGACCTATCCCTTTATAAGCAGAGGAAGAGTAAAGAGAGTCATCCCTGATAGAGCTCACAGCCACTATGTCTCTATATGATAGAGAATCTCCTTGTAATTGATTCATGAAACTAAAGCTGTGCAGGTTTTCATAAATTACCTGTTTTTCTCTGACTTAAAAGCAATTTAAATCTTTTATGTGTCTAAAATGAGCCATGCCACTTTTCAGGGCTGATGGAAAAATTGTATATAATTAAAGCCAACCTTGTTCCTCATCAATTAACTTGAGCCTCAACTGGATTATTTTATATGTATACTATCTTGTTTTTATGTATTTGTTTTCAAAGCTGGGAATTCTTTTTATTTATTTTTTAATGTAAAAAATTGATTTAGAATATTTTCCCATGGTTACATGATTCATGATTCTTTCTTCTCCTCTTCCCTCCCCTTTCCCGGAGCTGACAAGCAATTCCACTGGATTCTACATGTATCATTGTTCAAAACCTATTTCCATGTTATTCATATTTGCAATAGAGTGATCTTTTAACATGAAAATCCCAATCATATCATCATCAAACCTCGTAATTGATCATATGTTTTTCTTCTGCTTTTCTACTCCCACAGTTCTTTTTCTGGATGTGGATAGCCTCTTTCTCATAAATTCTTCTGGATTGTCCTGGATCATTACATTGCTGCTAGTAGAAAACTCTTATTACATTTGATTGTGCCACAAAGTATGTCTATGTATCCAATGTTCTCCTGGTTCTGCAACTTTCAGTCTATATCAATTCCTGAAGGCTTTTCCATTTCACATAGAAGTCTTCCTGTTCATGATTTCTTTCAGCACAATAGTATTCTATCACCATCAGATACCACAATTTGTTCAGCATTCCACAATATATGGGCATCCCCTCATTTCCATTTTTTGCCACCTCAAAAAGCCTGGCTATAAGTATTTTTGTATAAGTATTTTTCTTCATTATTTCTTTGTGGTACAAACCTAGCAGTGGTATGGATGGATCAAAAGGCAAGCAGTCTTTTAAAGCCCTTTGCACATAATTCCAAATTGCCCTCTAGATTGGTGGATTAATTCACAACTCCACCAGAAGAGTATTAGTGTCCCAGGTTTGCCACATTTATCACTTCCCTTTGCTGCCATATTGACCATTCTGCTAGGTGTGAGGTGGTACTTCAATATTGTTTTAATTTGAATTTTTCTAATCAGGAGGGATTTAGAACACCTTTTCATGTACTTATTGATAGTTTTGATTTCTTCATGTGAAAACTGTCTATTCATGTCCCTTGATGATTTGTTGACTAGAGAATGACTTGATATTTTGAAAATTTGACTTTAGTTTCTTATATATTTGGGAAATTAAAACTTTGTCAGAGAGTTTTGTTATAAAAAAGTTTTCTGAGAATGTTGCTTTCCTTTTAATTTTCATTGCATTTGTTTTGTTTGTACAAAACCTTTTAAATATGATATGATCAAAATCACTTATTTTACATTTTGTAATATTTTCTGTTTCTGGCTTGGTTTTAAATTCCTTCTTTTTCCACAGACTTGAGGGTATACTATTCTGTGTTCAACTAATTTACTTATAGTTTTCCTCTTTATATTCATGTCATTCACCCATACTGAATTTATTTAGGTGTACGGTGTGAGATGTTGATCTATACCTAATCTCTCCATACTCTTTTTCAATTTTCTTAGAAGTTTTTCAAATATTGGATTTTTGTCCCCAAAGCTGCAATCTTTGAGTTTATCATGAACTGTCCTGCTGAGGTCATTTATCCCAAGTCTATTCCATTGATCCTCCCTTCTGTCTCTTTACCAGTACCATGTTGTTTTGATAACTACCGCTTTATAGTACAGTTTAAAATATGGCACTGCTGGGCCCCCTCCTTCACATTTTTTTTCATTATTTCCCTTGATATTCCTTATGTTTTGTTCCTCCATATGAACTTTGTTATGGTTTTTTCTAATTCAGTAAAAAAGTTTTTTTGGTAGTTCAATGGGTATGACACTAAATAAGTAAATTAATTTGGGTAGGGTTGTCATTTTTATTATGTTAGCTCATCCTACCCATGAGCAATCAATGTTTTTTCCAATTGTTTAGATATAGTTTTAATTGTGTGGAGAGTGTTTTGTAGTTGTGTTATTATAGTTCCTGTATTTGTCTTGGCTGACAGATTCCTAAGTATTTTATATTGTCTAGGGTGATTTTCAATGTAATTTCTCTGTCTAATTCTTGCTGTTGAGATGTGAGATATGTTCAAAATATATAGAAATGCTGATGACTTATGTGAGTTTATTTTGTATCCTGCAGCTTTGCTAAAGTTGTTGATTATTTCCACTAGCTTTTTAGTTGATTCTCTAGGATTCTTTAAATAGACCATCATATCACCTGCAAAGAATGATAGCTTGGTCTCCTCATTGCCTATTTTAATACCTTCAATTTCTTTTTTCTTCTCTAATTGCCACAGCTAGTGTTTCTAGTACAATGTTAAATAATAGAAGTGATAATGGGCATCCTTGTTTCACTCCTCATCTTATTGGGAAGGCTTCTAGTTCATCCCCATTGCAAATGATGTTTGCTGATAGTTTTAGATAAATAATGTTTATTATTTTTAGGCAAGGACCTTCTATTCCTATACTTTCTAGTATTTTCAATAGGAATGGATGCTGTATTTTGTCAAAGGCCTCTTATGCATCTTTTGAGATAATCACATGTTTTCTGTTGGTTTGATTATTGATATGGTCAATTATGTGGATGATTTTCTTAATATTAAAGCATACTTGCATTCCTAGTATAAATCCCACCTGGTCATAGTGAATAATCCTTGTGATAACTTGCTATAGTCTTTTTTGTTAGTATTTTTACTTAATTTTATTACTGTCTGGCTTTGGAATCAATTCCATATTTGTGTCATAAAAGGAATTTTGTAAGACTGATTCTTTGCTTATTTTGTCAAATAATTTATATTGTATTGAGATGAGTTGTTCTTTAAATTTTTGATAGAATTCATTTGTGAATCCATCTGGTCCTGGGGATGTTTTCCTAGGAAGTTCCTTGATGGATTGTTCAATTTCTTTTTCTGAGATGGGATTATTTAAATATTCTATTTCTCCTTTTATTATTCTAGGCAATTTATAGTTTTGTAAATATTCACCCATTTCACTTAAATTGTCATATTTATTGCCATATAATTGAGCAAAATAGTTCTTAATCATGTTAGTTTCCTCTTCATTAGAGATGAGATCATTCTTTTCATCTTTGATACTGTTAATTTGATTCCCTTCTTTGTTTTTTTATTAGATTAACCAGTACTTTATCTATTTTATTTGTTTTTTCAATTGAATAATTCTTAGTCTTATTTATGAGTTCAATAGTTCTTTTACTTTCAATTTTTATTAATTTCTCCTTTAATTTTTAGGATTTCCAATTTAATTTGCATCTGGGGATTTTCAATTTTTTCTCTTTCTAAATTTTTAAGTTGGAAGCCCAATTCATTGACCTCTTCCCTCTCCATTTTGTTGCTATAGGCTCTCAGTGATATAAATTTTCCCCTGACTACTGCTTTGGCTGTATCTCATAAGTTTTTATATATTTTCTCCTCCTTGTAATTCTCTTTAATGAAGTCTATAATTGTTTCTATGATTTCTGTTTTTACTCACCAGTTTTACAAATTAGATTATTTGGGTATCAATTTTAAGCTTGCCTTTCCATGGACCCTAGTTAATTATAATTTTCATTGCATCATGGTCTGAAAAAGTTGCATTTCTTATTTCAGTTTTTCTGCATTTGTTTGCAATATTTATATGCCCTAGTACATGATCAATCTTTGTATATGTACCATGTACTGCAGAGAAGAAGGTATATTCCCTTTTATTCCTTTTCAGTTTCCTCCGGATATCTATTAACTAGTTTTCCTAGCATTTCGTTCATTTAAATTTAGGAATTCTTAATATTTATCTTTTAGAAAGCAGAGACAAAATAACTAGTTATTGGAAATAAATAGAAGGGGGAGTTGGGTGGCTCAGTGGATAGAGAGTCAGGCCCAGAGACAGGAGGCCCTAGGTTCAAATCTGGTCTCAGATACTTCCTAGCTTTGTGACCCTGGACAAGTCTCTTAACCACCATTGCTTAGCCCTTACCACTCTTCTGCATTAGGACCAATACCCAGTATTGATTCTAAGATGGAAGGTGAGGGTTTAAAAAATAAATAAATAGTAGGCTTTTTCTTGATTTTCTTTTGAGGGGTATAGGTATGGGAACAGGCAGTTAGGTGCTTCAGTTAATAAAGCATGTGCCTAAAATCAGAAAGACCAGAGTTCAAACATGAATTCGGGACTAGTTGTGTGACTCTTGGACCTTAACTCTAGCCTGCATAAAATGGAGAAGGAAATGACAAACCCTCTCTCGTATCTTTGCCAAGAAAATCCCAGAGACAGTTATGGGTTCACAAAGAGTCTGACGTGACTGAATGACTGAACAAGGGAATAAGAATAGGAATATATACTAAGCCAAGATTTTATTCTTGTTGAAATCTTCCAGAAATAATTCCATCTTATTATTCTGGAGATGCTATTTGACCTTGCAGAAAATGAATAGTAAGACAGATGGATTTTAGTTAAATTGAAAAATGATAACATTAGAACATGGTTGAGAAAGATGATTCCATGAAACAGGCTCTAATAACTAACACATCGATAGATATGTGGTTATTTAGATTAAACCTAAGGAACCATGATGGTCATAAAAGCCAAGCTTTCTGATGTCTTCATTTCCTTCACTTTTGAAAGGACTGGGGAATCACATAACTCCATGTCTCAGAATCTATAACTTTTGTCAGGCTTCATTTTTGTGCAGCTCTTCCTATTCCCCTCTAGTTAGTGCTCATTCATTCACTCTGATGCTCTTACTCTGTGTGTGTGTGTGTGTTTATATGTGTATGTGTTTGTATGTGTATGTATGTTTCTCTGTTTCTTTCTCTTTCTGTCACTGTCTCTGTCTCTCCTCAAAATCTATTTTAGTTACTAATATATGCACATGGTTTATACATACAAAAAATAAATTCTATGTCTTTGTGCCTCTCCTCTACCACACTTCCTTGCACATAGCATGTATTCACAAATATGTGTTGGGAGTATGAATTACGTTATTAATATATCATAATATTGTTACATAGGAAGTGTAATGATGTCAGTAAAAGACAAGAGTCCAATAGAATAACTCATCTGCCAATGTAACCTGACTCTTTCTTTTTATAAGTTAGAAAGATTAATAATCTGGTGCCAATGCCAACTTTTCCCCCCTAAAATCGAAATTGTTTAAAACTAACTAAAAACTGAAAGAAAATTCTGTTAAGGAGTATTTAATTGTTTTTAAGTAAAAAGGAAGGCTTTGTTAGATGTTTAATAAATCAAATGAAATTTATTTTAATCAGACATATTTAGATTCGACATTGGAGCATTATCTGTGAGATGAGATACATTAGGTTTTTTGTAAGATATGTAAAAATCTTTTGTTGCCTATTAGTGGATAAAAGATATTAACTTTAAATTAGTTAATATGAGCAAGGAGCTCCTTTTAGATGTTGCTAATTTGAATAACATTAGGAAACCAATTATAGGAAAATAACGATTATAATAATACCCTTTGGAAAATTGAAAGCCTGTATTACTTCACATTATTGATAATGTATTTTAAAATAAGAGATATTTCAATTCAACATTAATATTATACTTATATTCAAAATGCTTTAGGGAAAATGATCCAGAGTTTATTCTTCATGAGAATTCTTTGAGACAGAAGAGTTTGGCCATTCCCAGTTTGTTGACAAAATTATCAAGAAACTGAACCAAAGGGGAATGCTAGGAACCAGGGAAGAAAGAAAGTTTGAGAACACTTGCACAATGATCAAGGGATAGAAAAAGAAGCAATATTATCATCTGACAATACTTCAGATAAAAGTTTTAAG
This sequence comes from Monodelphis domestica, assembly GCF_027887165.1. Lineage (NCBI taxonomy): Eukaryota > Metazoa > Chordata > Mammalia > Didelphimorphia > Didelphidae > Monodelphis > Monodelphis domestica. Next base: position 529,380,293 of record NC_077229.1, on the reverse strand, counting down.
AACAAAACTCTGACAGTTATAATTTAGTAGGAGGAAGGGGATTCAAATGTCTAGACATTTCTTAGAGTGCTTTCTCTCCCAAAGGCAAAGCAGCTAGTGATTGCTTCACTTGTCTTAATGATACTTTTATCCTTAAGAAGTTGACCAACCAAGTGATACTCTATTTTCAATCTTATTACCTCTAAGAGCTAGGAACAGATTCCTAGGAGTGCAACTATGGAGACATTAGGGAAAAATCACAATTCACATTATTTTTTTTTTGTAATGGAAAAGGAGAAGAAACCTGGGAATAGTCTGTTATTCATTTTAGGCATGAGGGGAGCAAATTTCAAAGGATTTAGGAAAACAATAACATAAAGTGGAAATGGGGTAGCTACTCCAGGAAAGATGGAGAGGTATCAAGAATGAAATTACAAATGCAAAATATGTAGCATTTTTGATGACATAGAAAATTGGAATTATTATTTTTAAAATTAATTAGTCACATTAAAATACACAATGAACTTGCTCTCTCTTCCTACCCTTTCTCTTTAAAAGAAGGTTTCAATTAACAAAAGATACATGTATATATAAAATTATCTTATATTTATCAGCTCTTTCTAGGGAGGTAGAAATATACAAGTCATCATTCAAACAATATTTCTGTTGCTATACACAATGTTCTTTTGGTTTTATTCATTTCACTCTTTGTAATTTCATCTTGATCTTCATATGTTTATCCAAAATTCACCTGTTTGTCATTTCTTACGGCACAGTAGTATTCCATCACAATTGTATGTCACATCTTATTTAACTATTCCCTAATTTCTAGTTCTTTGCCACCACAAAGAGAGCTGCTATAAATATTTTAAAATATATGGGTTCTTTTCCTTTTTCCCTGGTTACTTTAGGAAATAAATCTAATAGTGGTGTTGCTGGGTCAAAAGACATACAGAGTTTTACAATTCTTTGAACATAATTCTAGCCTGCTCTCTGATGTACATGAAAAAAAAACCACAAACTTAGGTGGATTTTAAAAGCCCTTCCCATTCCAAAGAGAAAAAAGATAGTCAGAGAAAATAAGTTCAAGTATAGAAGAGTACTCCCTCCTTCCCACAGGACCACTACCTCCACCTATCCCTTACTGTCTCTTAAAAAAGATGGCATAGAATAATATTAATGCTTCTTGGATCATATCTAGACTGCTAAAGTTAAGAATGAACTATGGAAAACCAAAGACAGTAAAACAGATGCTTTAAAAATAATTTTTGGGAAAGAGTTGAAGGTCTGAGAAAGGATAGGAGCACTGCTGAGATTAAGTGACAAAGAGAAGTGATTTGCTTAATCCATATTTTGCTTGCATTTTCTCTGACAAGAAGAATGATTTGGCACAGAACCAGGAAAATGTTGCACACAGTAACAACAATAATGTCTTATAAACAACTGTGAATGAGTTAACTATTAACAATGAAGCTAGGATCAAGGACAACTCTAAGGAACTCATGACAAAAAAAAAACTCTGATATACACTACCATAGGAGTGTAAAGATTAAATTTAACTCTCCCCTGATTGTAACAATGAAGATACCTAGTTCTTCCCTGATTGTGAAGATTTAAATTGTAACTCATGTGTATTTTTAGATTTTAATCCCCATAAGTATAAACACCTTACTTACCAGTTAAGCATGGAGACCTACCATTTTTAGATTCAATCACAAAAAGTACAAACTCAGTACTTAAAAGTTAAGTATGAAGATCTGCCCATTTAGAACTAATTACCAAAAGTGCAAATATACCACTTCATCATGAAGTGGGAGGTCTGTGACCTATGTGTGCAATAGTGGATAACGAATCAGAATAGACTAACTGCCTTCTGGGCAGTCCTAGATCAGAGCATCAACTATAATTGGTAGATGTGGAATTAGGGGAAGGCATAGGAAGTGACAGAAGAGAAAATGTCTTTAAAAGGGGTTGTCCTTTCCTGTCAGTTCTTCAATTTTCAGGGGAACTTACTGTGAGAATTCAATTCTTCATGCTTTCGAGTTGAGGATGGTAAAGAATCTGTTGACTGGACTGACACTTGGTGAGTGAAAGGCTGACTCTTAAATGCTGGATTTTCTAAAGAGATTTCCCAGGTCCTCAGCTTTTCCAAGGCCAGCTGAAACTAATTCTCCCTGACCAGAGGGGCCAGGAGTAAATTACTTAGTGTTTAGGCTAGATATCTTACCTTATCCTCTCTCTGATTTCTTGCTTCACTCTTTATACATTTTGGTAAATAAATTGTAAATAAATCTCTTTGGAATTAATTAAATTCCTGGTGACCAAACTCTTAAATATTCAAGTCCAACCCTTTAAAAATCCTTTCCCCCCCTTTCAGAAGGAATGGGTGGAGTCTGAATGCAGGTTGAAATGCACCATTCTTCTCCTTACTTCTTCCATGATTTTTTCTTGTATCAGCAATATGTGTCTTGTTTCACAATAAGAACACGGGAATATGCATTATATGAAACATGTATATAAATATATAATATATCCATATATATTATATGTACAGCTTATATTACATTACTGGTCTACTTAGGGAGGGGATGGGGAAAAAGAATGAGATTTTTCATATCATAATGTTAAGAATTTGTTTCTCTTGGATAAATTTATTATAACGTATTATTTATTTATACCAAATTATATATATCGTTATGTTACATAATATTATATTATGTGTATTAATAAAAAATAAGTGGCAGCTCAAAACCAATGTGGCTAGTTGGGAATTCAAATCTAAAATAAGTAAGTATTCTCATTTGAAAAATCAGAAGACTGTTATAAATAATCTTGAATGACCCTTCAATTGCTTTGTTCCATGATTATTATTATGAACAACAGTGGTTATGATTAGAAAGATTTTGAGAAGTTTTATTTAACATAGATTTCTATAGAGTATCAGATAATCTGACTTGATTTGGAATAAATCTAATTAAACCACAACAAAATAGCTCACATATATCTGGGGTGGTAGATAGTAGATAAGCCTTGAAGGTAAAAGATGCGTATCCAAGTCCTACGTCTGACATATTAGACCATGCATAAGGAAGTCATCTGATCTCTCTGTACCCTACTCAGCTTTCTGAGAGGATAAATGAAGAGGCTCAAAACCCAGAAGGCTTATTGATTTCATGAGTACACAATCAAGGGAGGGAATTGAAACCAAGAATTGGTATATAAAGAAATGTGACCGAAATTTCATATAAGCTTGTTCTCTGCCTTCACATTCCACTTTCATTGGTATGGAAAACCAATAACTTGACTAGTTAGGGAAAATAAAATGGGTCTAAAGCCAAACTACTATATATGATATATTGGGTGGAGCTCCCTAAAATAGGTTTGGGAGCAGAACATTTCCAAGAAGTAGTTAGATGGCAGTTATTCAGATTAGGTTAGATAAAGGCTTGTGATAAAGTTTTAGATTCTCCCTACAGAAGAAAATAGGTTCAAAGACAAAATAAATGCCTATCGGCTCTACTTTTCTGGCAGCCGATTGTGTATTCTAAAACTGTGTGGCTCTGAGAAGCTCTCTCCTTCCTAAAAGAAAAGCTCTGTCTTGGTATAACAGAAATCAGTCAGCAAGCATTTATTAAAGACTAAATATGCACCAGACATGATGCTAAGAACTGGGAGGCAAAAAAGGGCAAAAATAAAGAAATAAAAAAGCAATGACAAAATTAATTCCTTGCCTCAGGAAGCCTACATTCTAATGGGAATATTAGATGGAAATAACTAGACATCTATAACATATGTTCAAAGTTGATAAAAGTAGATGAAAGGGAAAGGCAGCTGGTGGGGCAGGGAGGAAGGGACGAGGAAAGAGAACTTGCAGAAAGTTGGAGTTTAGCTAAATCTTGAAGGAAGTGATGGAAACCGAGAAGGTAAGGAATGGCCATATTCTTATGATAGACAGCTGGGTTACTGAGGATCCCCCCCCCCTACTCAGTTTGATATGAGACAAGCCACTTAGTCTCTTTCTGCCTCAATTTTATCATTTATAAAATAAAAAAAATTAAAGCACGTAGCCTAGAATTGTTGTAAAGATGAAATCAGATAATTGTAGTATATTTAGCACAGTGCCAGGCACATCATAAGCACCATATAAATACTATACATGGGTATAATATGCACATATACATCCACATCTTAAGCACTGTATAAATATTATATATTATTTATAAACCTTCAGGACCAAAGTCGTGAAGGATGATAGAAACCACTTTTCCTCTTAAGGGGAAGAGATAGCATCTATGTTAAATACCATAAGTCAAAACCAAAAATTGGAAGCAGTGAGGCACCAAAGGTTCAACATACTTGGGGGGAAGGGAAGAGAGTATAACGGACTGTTTATATTTATAAACAATAACTCATGATATGTCTGCGATGGTTGTATTTTTAATAATAAGCCAGAAGGCATAATTCAGATAAAAAATGTTGGAAACATGCCTCAGGAAGAATAAGAAATGGGTAACCTCCCATAAATTGGGGGCAGATTTTTCCATCAAATACATACAGCATCAGTAGGAAAATGGAGACACCTGGAGAAATGTGTGGTCAAGACACATGTGTCAGGTACACATGTGCAAGGATATGTGGCTCAACAGTCACGTGCTCAGCAGAGTAATGCCTAGCACCTACCATACAAGGCAAATGGAAAGCAATATTCATCAGGGTTAAGCTGTCTCACACAGTGGGGAGCAGGCACCGGATACACAGTGAAACGACTTTAAAAAAGATATTGACAACCCCACGATGTCAGAAGTGCTGGTGAACGTTTTATACGCGTGCCCTACGTGTATTCTGTCAATGGATGTCTCCTAATCCCATCTATTCCTTAGAATAGATTAGATTCCACTTTTCTCATTGATGACGTGCCCATTTGTAGAGAAAAGTTTGTCCCAACAATGTGGGTGAAGTGATCTATTGCCACTTTTTTTCCTTTAATGTGCCATTAAATTCCATTGCTCTGAACAAATTGTGCTCTGTGGCTGACTAGGAAAAGTAAATACATTGATTGTTGCCCATGAACTTTGCTTTGCAAATCTGGAGAATACCTTAAACCTCAGGTAACTTGTCTGGGAGCACCCTGAGGGGAATAAGGCAAGGGAGTAAGCAGTGAAAAAACAGAGTGTGTCCCTCGATCCTATATAAGGCACAAAGGAATGGATGGTATAGATTTGGGTTTGGGGGCTCCACACTAGAAGACCCTTGAAATACAGGCCCTTAACATTTATGGCTATTACTAGACTTTCAATATTTTCTGATTTATTTTTTGACAAAGCAATTCAATATAAAGAAAAAGCAATTTGAAAACTCATATGAATTTTATATCTTATTTTCAAGGTTAATTTTTCTTTTATCCTTTTAAGACATGTATAGTGTTTATTTTTCACATAAATCACTTTCAAAGGAGTGATTTAATACCTTATGAAAATGTAATAAATCATCCTTTCCTATTATTCCTTTGGAGTATATTCAACACTGCAAACCTACTGAGCACTGGCTTTATATTCTGGGTCATTTCAAATGTGATTAATATGATTGGAAAACTGGGACAAATTTAATATATTCTGTGCTTATTAATATAGTAATCTATTATTAATCTTTTCATATAAAGATATAATTTGTTTAAGCTTTAAATATTTTATTATATTCATAAAATTAACAAAATTAGGCAGCTACTTTGCTTTTTCTCCCACTCAGATAATCACAGTTTAATTTGAGATAACATCAAAGCCAGGTGCACTTATTAAAGCAGAAAATTTTATAAGTATTTGTGCTTTGTTCCTAAAGTGGGACCTGATGAATTCAAAGTTGTATATGTCACTGCCAACCAAGATGAGCTAATGACTAAAGACGGGAAGAGCAATTAGGAAGTGAACAATGATCCATCTGTTAGGTATTTCCAAGGAGCGCGACAATGAAATTTTATTCTTTTTGAGCTCCTCATAGTGTTTTCATCTCATTTATGTGTGGTTGGCTGATGTGATTATAGAGTTATTAAATCACAAAATCTATGAATTAAATGACACTTCAAAGAACTTTTAGCCCAACCCCTATTTGGCCAAGATTCTCTTTGAGTATGCCTTCACTGCTTTTCATCCAGTCTCTGCTTGCAGTCCTCCATCAGAGAAAAGGCATAAACCTCCTTCTATAGTTCATTTCAGTTTTGGTTAGCTTCTAATATTAGGAAGGATGTATTTGTCTCTCCATTTGTATCAAGCCTACATCTGCCTTTTTACTCACTGTTTATAGGTCTGATCTGAGCTAAGCATTCAAGAATAATTTCACTTCAATTCTTTATATATTTGAAGACGTCTGTCATATTCTCCTAAACCTTTCCATTTTCACCTAAATATCCATATTTCATCAACTGATAATCATATTAATTAGACTTGGGGCCCTCTCAAGGGACTGATTTCACAGTGAGATATTTTTTCTGTAATAAGGGATTGTAGAATTGAATATTCTCTCTATGGGTGCCAGGTAGAACTCCAAATATTTCTATTTAAGATTGAAAAGCGAATTGTTTCAATGATTAGATTATCTGGAATTTATGGTATTAATTAACCATTATTTAATTGTACTATATCTTGATTGTTTAAATAGGCTTGTTATTCAGAAGTTTTAAATTTCATACAAGTTATTACTGGGTAACTGCATGAGCAAATAATCAAATAAGATATGTTTCTATTACTTAAACATATATTATATTAGGGGGAAATAATATATACATAAACTAGTTGCTGGAAGTCCTTTTCTTCTAAACAAGGGAAGTAAATAAAGCCCTGGAGGATTCTCAAGCAAGGTAAACTCTGTCTTCTTTTTAATCTTTCTATTTTTTAATACCTGTCTGGGTACTGGCTCCTTTGTTATTGTCTTTACATATGCCCTGTTCCAAAACAAATTTTAAAAAAGCCACCTTCACTAGATTCTACAATCTTTTCAGGATATAGTCAAATTACTCCATCTCAGCCTGGGGACAGGGAAAGTTGTTTAGATTCATTGCCATTGCCTCCTCTTTTCTCACTCCTCACTTTTTGGCATTCTGGCTTCTGACATTACTTCTCTCCCAACTTACCTGATTGAAGCTTTCCAATCTTTTCTTCCGACTCTTAAGCCAACATTTCCCATGAACTATGGACGTTTTCCAAGACTATGCCCTGAGCTAGCTTTTCTTTCTATAATTTGGTGAAAATTTCAGCTTACATGAATAGATCATCTGTAAACAAATGCTATCCAGTTGTATGCATTAAATCCCAGTTTCTCCTTTGAGCATTGGTCCCCCATAACTCATTAACCAATGCCCTACTGGACAAGGTGACTATGTCATAGATATCTCAAACTCAACATACACAACATAGAATTTAACCTCCCCTCTTTTTCTCCCCCTAGAAAAATCCTCACTCTTCCAAACTTCCCAATGTCTCTCAGTTACCACCATTTTCCCAGTCTCCAAAATGTAGAACCATCTTATCCATTCCTTTGTTTCTTTGCACATGGTTACCACTGTAGTTCAGGTCATTATCAAATACTCATCAAAGGACTTTCTATTTGGTCCTCCCTGTTTAAACGTTCTTCTCTCTCCCATGTACCTTCCAAATAGCTGCTGATGTGAATTTCCTTAAGGTCAGATACGACCACAGATTGGGACATAATAAACTGTAGAGGCTACTTCTTGTCTGTAGAATCAAAAATAAACTTCTGCTCAGATGTTAAAAGCACTTCAAAGTTTGGTCCCAACATATCTGACCATCTTCATTAGGCAATCCATTATTCTAATATTATCTAATAATATTCTAATAAAATCCAATATCCAATATTCTAAGATCCAGACAAACTGGACTTCTCTCTTCTTTTCTCTCCCATTAGAATGAAGCCTCTTTAATAGTAATTGTCACATTTATATTTTTGAATTCCCCATGACATACAAAAGATGGTATATTTTAATTATTTAATGATTTCTCATTGACTGATCAATTGACTGAAAGGAAAGTGAAGAATTTGGAATAATTTCAATGTTATGTTTGGAAAGATGGTAATGAACTCAACGGAATTCAGGAAGGTAGGCAGAGAGGAGGTTTTGGAGTGCAAATTAATGATTCATTTGAGACTTTTTGAGCTTGAGATGCCAATGAGACATAGAGCTGGAGACAATAAGAATTTGAAAATAGAGTAATGGAGTTAAGAACAGAGGGTAGAGGTGAATATATAGGTCTGAAAATACTTTTATAGGGAAATAATTTATCCCATAACAAGTGATGAGATCACATCAAAAATATCAAATCCCAATGTTGAAAGAAAAAAATAAGATGCCCCTATATTATCAACCTCCTGAATTTCTATGCTGGGAATTTCATTGTAAGGTTTCAATTATAATGAACATGAAAGTATTAAACATGTATTTAAAAGCTGATTCTAATGAGTAAAGTGCTCATGGACCAGAATTATGGATATATTTCTACTATTTCACATGATTAATTTCTGAATCCTTAAATTGAATGGGGGCTCAAATTTTGTGGAACTCAAGCCTCTCCCTTTGTCTCCTGTCTGGAAGACTGGCAAGCAATTTCAATAACTTCTTTGTAATGTCAAAGACCTACACTCAGCATCTGAATGAGATGGTGCCAGTGTGCTAAAGGAAGAAGGACTTTTTAATGAGCTTCTGACCTGGGCACTGGCTATACCATAGTCTTGGGATCAGTCTCTTTTATCTTGTTGTTGATTGCCAATATGATGGTAATATTTCTGCCATGACACTTGTTTGATTGGCATCCCACAACCCCCTTCCTATTTTCCTTAATAAAGGCAGTTCAGCTCAGTCACGCCAGAACCTTGACCATCTGAGGAGAAGCTGACAGGCTGACCTGATGGCACCATGCTTATGTCTTGTCTCTGCATTTCTTATTTCTCTGATTTTTCTATGTATCATTCTTTCCTGATAAGCTTAACCCTTTACTTTCCAGCATCCAACATCAAACCCAGAAGAGAATTTTATATGAGCTGGACTCTACATTCATTCATCGCTGTTTTCCAACTAACTCTACCACCAAACAGTTTTCTGACTACACTTTAGATCAGTCTTGGAGAAATTTGAATCCTACTGCACCTCTGTACTGATCTGTGACTTCCTCTCCTAGATTACTATTTCAGGAGCATTAGCCATTTTTTAATTCAATCTCTATTCTCTGTTAATCTCCCCTTAGGCTCAATAACCACTTTTCCATGAGGCAGGTATCTTTTCTCCACTTCACTCCTTCAATTTTGTAACAATGAACCATGAGCAAATCTGTTCTACCATTGTCCCTGGATGGGATGAGCCATCCTACTCTTCTAGAGCCCTATTCATTATCCTAGTAACTTCCTAGATCAATTCACTTTGCTGACCACCACTTCCTTTTAATATGAAAGGAATAATTCATTCTTTACCAAACCCATGATTACTTATTTAGGACTGTGCAAAGATAAGAGTGCCTCTTCACACATGGTCTCTTTCTGCAATTTCCTCATGGTATAGAGCAAGAAATTTCAGTGTTTGATGAAGCAAAAACTCTTAATTACCTGAATGTGATCAGCAGAGGGCTTGAAGCCAGAGATTCTTAAAGGTCTGGAGGGATATCCTTGTACTTTTCTTATCAGAAGCAATCAAGGGTCAAGTCAACAATGCATATGATTGTTACATGGCAAATTAGAGGAAATATCATAGGAGAAGTGGTAGCATTGAGGTGATTCAGAAAGGAGTCTTCCAGAAAGAAGGAAACTAGGGATGCCAGGTGGCAAATATAAGGAAGGAAGCCTTCTAAGTATGGGAGACAGGTGGTGGAAAGACATGGAAGTAGGAGATGTATTTTCTTGTGCAAGAGCCATCAAGGAGGCTGGTATCATTGTAAAAGGTCAAACTTGGTCAAACTTGCCCTTCAGGAAGACCACTTTGGGAGCTGAGTGAATGATGGATTGGAGTGGGAAGAGATTTAAGGTAGGGAGACCAGCAAGTTTGCTATTGCAATCGTCCAGGAATGAGATGATAATGATTTGTACCAGGGTGATGAAAGGGTCAGAGGAAAAAAGAGGGTATATGGTAGTTGGGAAGATGACTTGATAGGCCTTGACGACAGATTGTATATGGAAGAGCAGGGAGAGAAAATGAAGACCCAAGCATGCTCCCTAGGTTGTTATAGGAGATGATTGGGAGGACAGTGATGTTTTGGGCAGTAACAGGGAAAGTTTGAATATGGTCAAGTTTTGGGGGAATAGGAAGATAATGGTTTGCATATGATGAGTTTAAGATGTTTCTGGGATGTCCAAATCATGAATTCAGCAAATTTCAGTCTGGCTAATATCAGGCTTCTTGAAGTACCGTTTTTTAACTGTTCTATTTCTATTCCAAATTCTGCCTTAAACTGTTTCAATTTAGTGCTGCAGAAGCAATCTGTGTGTCTTGTAAAATTTAAATACCGCTTTGAACATTGAAACAGAACGAAGACCTTTTCTTTCGCTGCCATTACATTTACATTGAAAGTTCATGATTTGTTTCCATTTGTCTGTTCTAAATAATAGTTCGGGAGCACTTTAAATGAATGCTTTTTCCTGAGAAAGGGAAATAAAATCTACATTGGTAAATCAGAGTGTGCCAAGCTTTTCTTAGAGGTGAAAGAGTCGGGCATGTCAGAGTGAGGAGGGATGGGCAAGTCATCTTGACAACACTGTACCCAATAGGTCTATGGGAATAAAAAGAAACACCAAGTGGGAGAAGGAAAAACACACCTTATTGGTTCTATTGCAATCTTGTGTCACGAACTTATGCTGAGGGAGAGAAAGAAGAGGTAGGATGGCGAGAAGAGGAAGAGAATCAGGGGCAAGGACAGAAAAGAAGTAGACACTTTGGGGGTGTTGCTGTTTTTAAAATCCAAGATCGTGGAGTGAATTTGACCTTCCTCAGAGTTTGCCAGTGACCTAAAGGAATATAGGCAACGAAAGTGGAGCAAATCACAGATGGCTGCATATTTGACACATCTCAAGGGTCCTCAGATTGCAGAGACCCATTAAAGGTCTTCTTTCATTCACTTTGGAGGGCAACCACTGTGTCACATCTCTTTGACATCAGCCTAATTTCCTCATTCTATAAAGTCTAATTAAATTCATGCCCTACTGATTCAAATTGTGTGTTTCTAATTAGTCATATGGTGACATTTACCTTTGCATTATTAAAAACACACAAGCATCAACAAGAACAAAAACAAACAAGAAAAAAAGTCCTTTGGGTTTGGGTTTTTTTATCTTTGAAATGACTGGGTTAGATTAAAAAATGTTACATGCCCTTTCTAGTCTTAAATCTGAAATTTCTGTATCTGTCTTTAAGAAAAGAATGAGGAATAAGACCTAGGAGTTCCTGTGTTAATGGGCATATGCAAAAACAAGTAATGAATTTAGTGAAATAGAAATTCTAGCGATGGGAAAAAATCCTTCCACAAAGGTGTCATTGAGAAATCTGAAGAAGGAACTGGATTAGATTGTGGTTATTAATGGGTATACTTTATACAAAAGGAACAAAATAGATGAGAGACATTCAAGAATAGCTCTATAGACTTATTTTAATTTGGCATTGCATATTAATTGGAACCTAGGTGACACAGTGGATTGAGGGCTGGACTTGGTTTCAGGAACACCTGAGTTTGAATCCTGCCTCAGATATTTACTAATTGTGCAATTCTGGACAAATCACATAATTTCTCTCAGACTGTCTCATTATCTATAAAATGAAGAGAATAATAATACCTACCTCCCAAGGTATTCATGGAGATCAAATGAATTCACAAATACAAAGTATTTTTTTCAAACTTTAAAGCCCTCTTTGAATGTTGGTTATTATTATTTATACTCAGATGAGGAAATTCATCTATCAGAGGCAGAAAGCCTGGTGGAAACCATATGGGTAAAGATATATGGAGGGAGATATTGTTAGGTACCATCTGGCCAGAAGAAGGAAATAGATAAAGGGTTTGGGATACAGATCACAAATTTTTCATTGAAGCATGCTATCATATGGATGGGGGGGGATTCAATTATCTAGACATCTGCTGGAGCTGTCATTCTGTCAAAATCAGTTTACCTGATAAAGTTTTCATGCATTTTATGAATCACATCATTCTTTGAAAAACATGACTAAAGAAGGAAATGACTAGGGTCATTGATAGGCTAGACTTGATTCTGACCAGTGAGGTATAACTGATGGATGAAGTTAAAAAAAGAATTTAATGGTGGCAACTTTGGGAGTAGGTGATCACTTCACATTTGAAATAGATACTAGAAGGCAGTCTGGGCATAGTTTGATATGCACTCTAGATTTCATAGAATTATGACAAGGGAAGATAGACATGGCATGAAATATTTAAGGGAAATCTATTCAAAATGGATGGTTTGTTTTGAAAAGTGACCTTGTGAATATACCAAACAAACAAAAAATCCTTTGAGGAATAGAAGCCACTTCGATAAAAATTTAGTCATGATGGGAACAAAGGTAGGTAGCTAGAGGTGAATCCAACTGTGATACAATTTTGAAAAAAGTAGTCTGGAAAGTACGAATGCCCAGAACAACCTGGGACTAGCGATTAAGTCCTTTTAGGGTTTTAAAAACAAGGACAACACTGTGCTGGGAGCAAGAGGAAGATAAAAGAAGGGTGTGGAGTGCTTCTTGGAACAGATGGAATAATAGAAGCAGAGAGAAAGCAAAACAACAAAATACTAAAATTTTATTTTCTTTGTTTTTGCTATGGAAGAGAAAGATGGTCAGATTGATAAGAAGTCCAAATGATCTAAATCACATTGAAAATGTCATTTTCCTTCTGATGTCTTTCTTCTCATGGTTCACACAACGTTTTCCCACAGTGACTTGAAAACAATGCTGCATAAAAATTTTAAAAGGTGTTTTGGAAGTGAGGTGTAAATCCTCAAAGGGGTATGTCTATACCTATAGATCTATCTATGTATATATATAATGTATATACACATATTCCATATATACACTTCTATAGATACTGTATGCATATGTTTTAAGGTTGAGGATTTCAATAAGTATGGATAGTGGGGTGGATGCTTTTGCAATGATTTGTATTGATTAAGTAATGTCTTTATTTCTGCCAGGGACATCTGTTGTCTACATTCCAAGGCTTGGGCTCTTTTCTCACCTGGAAGGCAAAGGAAGCGAGAATAAGGGGAAAATGTTCATGCTTGTGGAAAGTGAATACATTATCTGAAAGTATTTATGGTATCAGAGCCTCGATAGGAAAAAAAGGACTTTGAACTGGACTAAGGTGGACAAATAGAAGACTATCACACAAGAAGGGAGGAAAGGAAAGCATCTTCATGCACTGAAAGGTAAAAATCATTGAGACTGATCTTGAATACAAGAGAAATAGATCCTCTCAAGCAAAAATAGCTTCTGATTCTCCAAAAAATGAAGTAGAGGCACCAGAGACACGATTAGGTGAGAGAACATCAAGTAAGGGTCTGCAGAATAGTGGTGGTTCATGACTTCTTCATTGGTGGTGATGAGGTCTCTAGTGTTGACTTGTTATGTAGTTGACTTGTAGTGTTTTTCTGGGGCTACGTCTAGGGGCTAGCTCATGCCAGAGAGAGGATTCTTCTCATCAAGATCTTCATGTACTAAAAAGCCCCCCAAAACTCACATCTAGTAAAAAAGGCTACTTAGATTGTAGCAAACTATATAACTATAAATCCAGTCATCAAGCATTTATTAAGTATTGACAATGTGCCAAGAATGATTCTAAGTACCTGAGATGTAAAGAACATCAAAAATAGACCTCCCAAAGTTGCCACCATTTAAAGAATATACATATATGTGTGTATTGGCATATATACATATATGTGTATGTATATACACACATATATACATATGTATACATATATACACATATGTGTATATACAGGATAAATTGAGGGTAGTTTCAGAGGGAAGGTACTAGGATTAAGGAAGATGGGATTCAGAAAAGCTTCTTTTCAAAGGGCGTGATTTTAGTTCAAGCTTGTTAGAAGCCAAGAGGTGGAGTGATAAGATAATAGCATCCAGAAAAGGGAAAACAGAGGATCAAAGCGTCTTGATTCCATGTGGTATAAGAATTAGTTTAAGAAACTGGGAAAGTTTAACCTAATGAAGAAAAGAATTAGGTAGGATATAATAGTTGTATCTAAATATTTGAAGGACTGTTACATAGATGAGGGATTCAACTTGCTCTGTTTGGCCCCAGAGGGTAGAACAACAATGAATAGAAATTACAAAAAGGCAAATTTAGGCTTAATTTTATGTTATACAAACAAATAAGTAAAAATTTCTTAATGATAATCAGGTAAACTGGAACTTGGAATTCGCTCTTACTGGTTCTGAAGAGCCACTTGTTTACTTGCCAATAGAAGTATTTCCACTTCAGAAATATGGAAGTGTTACAAATTCAGTCTTGACTGATTGTTTGTTGATTGGACTCTAGACTCAAGAAAGAGATGGAAAATGAAGATTAAACTTTACATTGTGTTGAATGCATGTTTTCTTCCCAGAAAATGTTTTACGTTATTAACCACTTATGAGCAAGCCACTGATTAGACCTTTTCAAAAATTAAATGGGCTACTTTGAAAGGCATTCCTTGGGAATGGGATTCTGTGCATTAGAAGATTTCAAGCAGAGTCTAGATGAGAACTTGTTGGCATGTTTTCACTGGTATTTATTTTCATATCTAGGTTAGAGTAAATGTAAGATTCTCACAACCATAAAATAAAATAGAGCACTAGAAATCTAAGATCATTGAAGAGATGAGAAGAGAGCTTCACCTTCTTCCAGTGAGTTACACAGAACTATAATCAAGGGTACAGAAAGAATTGGCATATGTAATTGCTAAATTACCATCAACATTTTTTTGAAATATCATTGGAAAGGTACCATAGTACTAGAGATAGGCAAATATTTGTATTTTCAAAGAAGGGAAGAGGAAGATTTTTTTAACTATAGTCTAGAAAACTCAACTTTTGCTCTTGGGTAAAAATGGAGGATATAATTCAACTTAAAAGATGGTTTGTGAGCATTTGAAAGGAAAACATTAATTGATAAGAATCATTAAGATTTTACAAAGAGTAAATTTTAGAGGGAGAGGTCACTTGACCAAATATTTGATTTAGTACTTTCAGTAACAAGTTTGTTTATAGTTATTTGGGCTACATAGCACTAGAGAACCTTAGGGAAGGAGAGGGTGGTGGACAAGAATCTTCTCAATACTATTAGGGAGGAAGTCAAGATGGTGGTGTAGAGGCAGCAAAACTTCAGACCTCTGGAAACCCTTCTTTACTGATTACAAACTAAATGCTTCTGGGGGACTACCTAACAACCTAACAACAAGAAAGATCCAAGGAACCCTCCTGCTGAACTCAATTTAAAAGGTATGTCCCCAAAAGCCGGAATTCGAGAACACTTGGGTTTAAGGGAAAGGAAGAAGAATACACATACTGTTTCTTCTTTTTCACTATTTTACTTAATATCTCCCCCCCTTAATTATATACTGGTAAATAAGATTTTTTTGAATGGCTTAGTGATGATAACATAATTCTTCAAAAATCAAAGCCAGTAGCTTTAATATTTAAATTAAATTAAATTCATTAATTCATTAATTATTAATTAAATCTATTTAATAATATCTATATCAATATTAACATCTATACCTAATCTATATATTTATATCTATATACATCTGTATCTATATACAAATATGTATATTACATATAAACATAAACACATACATACATACATATATACATATATGTTAAGCTTTCTACTTGGAAGGGAGACTGAGGAGAAATTACTTCATGTTCATAGGTCTTCCAGAAAAAAAATTCCTGAGTACCATACTGAAGGAGACAACTGCTCTGTATTTATGAATCCATATATATGTATATGTTAAGTATACACCCATATGCACACATATATAAATTTGGATATTCTACAAAAGTTATTTTTATTGCCTTTTGTTTTAGTTTCCAAATTTTCTTTTAGTCAGCCAGTCAATGAACATTTATTATGTGGCTACGATGTGTTAAACACTGTGCCAAGAACTGGGAAAGGCAAAAGAGAGTACCAGGACTCAAGGAGTTCACAGTCTAATGGGAAGACAATATGAAAATAACTATGTACAAAGAAAATGCATTCAGATAAATTTGAAATAATCAAGAGGAAAGGCATTGGCATTGAGGGAGATTCAAAAGACTTGTAGAAGGTGGAATTTTAACTGGGAAGGAAGAAACTCTGGGAAAAAAAAACCAGGGAGGTAGCGATCAAGAGAGAATTCCAGGTATATGGGAAAGGAAGAAATGCCTCAAGCAGAGAGAAGTCCAAAGCAGGAGGGCTTTTTGGAGGTAACAAAGAATTTCACTTTCACTTCTGTCATTTTGAGTTCCAAATCTATCATTCTCTTTTTCAGCCTCTCTTATTTTGGAGAGATTATCCATCATGCAATTTAAGTTGCCCATTCTCTTGTGTGGCTTATAAATTCTTTGAGAATTCTGATGGCTGACAATTTCCATACCAAAAAATCCAAGAAGTTTTATTTGTATCTTAGGCTTTTCTAGAATGTCTTGTTTTTCTATGATTTTTCTCTTAAACCTCCAGGATTCATCATCTTGCTTTCCTTTTCTTGTAAAGTTTTAGGAATCTTGGATTTAAACTTTATTACTTATTTGTTCTGTTGTAACCTTTAGAGATGTCTTATTCATTTTCTAATAGTAATAATGGTATTTATATAATGTTTTACACATATGACCTCATATTATCATTATAACAACCTTATGATATAGAGGCTATTATTATTATTATCATCATCATTATCTAGATTTATAGTTGAAGAAACTGAGGCAGGCAGAAGTTAAGTGACTCTCTTGGGGTCACGCACACCTGAGGAATCAAACTCCGGTATTCCTGACTGCAGATCAAGCATCACACTAAGCTCCCTAGCTAGGTTCCTGGCCTTCCAATTTTGAGCCTCATTGGTTAATATGCTATGCATCTAGTCTTCTACCTACCCCTGGCTCTTTTGGAATTTTTGTCTTAAATATTTTTCCTTTAACTGGGAGAACTTCTTTATTATTGGGAGATTTTTGGGGGGAGAATTATTTATTACTGGGAGGGCTTCTATCTTTACTAGTTATTGCCTCCAGCTACTGCCTTCGTGTAAATGTTTGTTTTTCTTTTTCTTTTTGCCAATATATTGCTTTATTTTTCTGATCAGATCTTCCTAGTCTGGTAAACTTCAGTCCTATTCGGGTGATATAAGGAATCAATGAGTCCCCTATCTTTTGTAAATTCCACTGGGTGAGAAGTGATTGAATTGGGATTTCAAGGGCTGCCTCCTAGCAACAGCAGCTTTTCCTTTCTAATCACACGTTTCTTTTATTACATACATACATGCATGTATACACAACCTTCCCCCCCCCCCCCCCGCTTTTATGTCAGATGTCAGGTGCCATCAATGGTTTTTTGCCTCTTTAAGGGGGTGGGAGTTTTGCACTGGGTTAGTAGTGTGTGAAGGCATTATGGACAGGATCTCAGAGCTGGATCTCCAAACACCAGCCTTCCTGTCGATTGCGCTGCCAAAGCCAATTCCAGCAGAGGACATGGTGTGGTCAGCGAGAATGGAAACTTGAATGAACGGAAATTTGGCTTCATTAGGCTCTATCGGAAGAATTGACTGCAGGTGGAGGCATTGTCACTTCTCATCTTGGAGCTGGGTTTTTTTTTAAATTATCAACTCATTTTATTTCTTGATCAAGCTATTAGGAAACAACTGATGTAAAGTTGTACAAATATTGTATTGTCTCTGTAATAATCCACGTTATTCATGAGCAACAGAAACAACCACGTTTAGACCTTAACACCCCATTCTTTGCTGTACTATTTTTTTAAAATTTTAAACATTATTTTATTTGATCATTTCCAAACATTATTCACTGGAAACAAAGATCATTTTCTTTTCCTCCCCCCTCCCATAGCCGACGCACAATTCCACTGGGTATCACATGTGTTCTTGATTCAAACCCATTTCCCTGTTGTTGGTATTTGCATTAGAGCGTTCATTTAGAGTCTCTCCTCAGTCATATCCCCTCCACCCCTGTAGTCAAGCAGTTGCTTTTCATCGGTGTTTCAACTCCCAGAGTTTGTCCTCTGCTTATGGATAGTGTTTTTTCTTCTAGATCCCTGCAGATTGTTCAGGGACATTGCATTGATACTAATGGAGAAGTCCATTACGTTCGATTATACCACAGTGTATTAGTCTCTGTGTATAAAGTTCTCCTGGTTCTGCTCCTCTCGCTCTGCATCACTTCCTGGAGGTCGTTCCAGTCTCCATGGAATTCCTCCACTTTATTATTCCTTTGAGCACAATAGTATTCCATCACCAACAGATACCACAGTTTGTTCAGCCATTCCCCAATTGAAGGGCATCCCCTCATTTTCCAATTTGTTTCCACTACAAAGAGTGCAGCTATGAATATTCTTGAACATGTCTTTTCCCCCATTATCTCTTTGGGGTACAAACCCAGCAGTGCTATGGCTGAATCAAAGGGCAGACAGTCTTTTAAAGCCCTTTGGGCAGAGTTCCAAATTGCCCTCCAGAATAGTTGGATCAGTTCACAACTCCACCAGCAATGCATTCATGTCCCAACTTTGCCACATCCCCTCCAGCATTCATTACTTTCCTTTGCTATCATGTTAGCCAATCTGCTAGGTGGGAGGTGATACCTCAGAGTTGTTTTGATTTGCATCTCTCTGATTATAAGAGATGTAGAGCACTTGTTCATGTGCTTATTAATAGTTTTGATTTCTTTGGCTGAGAACTGCCTATCCATGTCCCTTACCCATTTATCAATTGGAGAATGGCTTGATTTTTTGTACAATTGATTTAGCTCTTTGTAAATTTGAGCAATTAAACCTTTGTCAGAGGTTTTTATGAAGATTGTTTCCCAATTGGTTGCTACCCTTCTGATTTTAGTTACATTGGTTTTGTTTGTACAAAAACTTTTTAATTTAATGTAATTCAGATTATTTATTTTGCATTTTATAACTCTTTCTAATTCTTGCTTGGTTTTGAAGTATTTCCCTTCCCAAAGGTCTGACATGTATACTATTCTGTGTTCACCTAATTTTCTTATAGTTTCCTTCTTCATGTTCAAGTCATTCACCCATTTTGATTTTATCTTGGTGTAGGGTGTGAGATGTTGATCCAAACCTAATCCCTCCCACACTGTCTTCCAATTTTCCCAGCAGTTTTTATGAAATAGTGGATTTTTGTCCCCAAAGCTGGGATCTTTTGGTTTGTCATATACTGTCTTGGTGAGGTTGCTTGCCCCCAGTCTATTCCACTGATCCTCCTTTCTGTCTCTTAGCCAGTACCAAATTGTTTTGATGACCGCTGCTTTGTAATATAGTCTGAGATCTGGGACTGCAAGACCCCCCTTCCTTTCAATTTTTTTTTCATTATTTCCCTGGATATCCTTGATCTTTTGTTCTTCCAAATGAACTTTGTTATGGTGTTTTCTAAATCAGTAAAAAAAATTTTTGGGAGTTCCATGGGTATGGCACTAAATAGATAGATGAGTTTGGGTAGGATGGTCATTTTTATTATATTGGCTCGTCCTACCCATGAGCAGTTAATGTTCTTCCAATTGTTTAAGTCTAGTTTTAGTTGTGTGGAAAGTGTTTTGTAGTTGTGTTCATATAGATCCTGTGTTTGTCTTGGGAGGTAGATGCCTAGGTTTTTATTTTGTCTAAGGTGATTTTGAATGGGATTTCTCTTTCTAGTTTTTGCTGCTGAGCTGTGTTGGAGATGTATAGAAATGATGACTTATGTGGGTTTATTTTGTATCCTGCAACTTTGCTAAAGGTGTTGATGATTTCAACTAGCTTTTTGGTTGAATCTCTAGGATTCTTTAAGTAGACCATCATGTCATCTGCAAAGAGTGATAACTTGGTCTCCTCCTTGCCTATTTTGATGCCTTCAATTCCTTTTTTCTTCTCTAATTGCTACTGCTAGTGTTTCTAATACAATGTCAAATAATAGAGGTGATAATGGGCATCCTTGTTTCACTCCTGATCTTAATGGGAATGGATTTCTTGGTGCTGTTTTTAATTACTGTAGATTTATTGCATTTTTTCCTCATCTAGAGACTATGGGATGAGAGAATCATGACAAAAAGGGAATCTGTCATCTTACTAATCACCATTTTAGAACCTAATGGATCTCAATTATGATACAATTCAACCCCATCATCCAACAAAGGAGGAAACTGAGGCCCATAAAAATGAATTTATTTGAGTAAAGTCCCACAGTTAATAGAAAAAGCTGGATCTCTAACCTAGGACCTTTGACTCCCTGTAATTTTTTTCTATGCCATAGCCAATAAATGCATTAGAATTGAATCCGTTTCTATGGCATTATTTCTATAGGAAAATAAATACTCAGCATGTGAGAGAATGAAGAGACTTACAAGGTCCTGAATTTCCTCAACAATTCTAGGGGTAGATCTTCTACATCTGCCTTATTAATCTATATGTATTTGAATGCATCTTAGCTTTGACAATGCTTATTTTCTGTGATTTTTAAGGTATTGAAATAAGTGTAAATGAAAAATTGAAGGGAAGCATTGTTAAAAACTGAAGCAATTATATAGATGTTAGAGAATCACAGATCATCATAATCAGCAGAAATCTCAAAGATCATCTGGATCAAATTTCCAATTTTACAGATGAAGAAGCTAAAATCTTAGAGAGGTGAAATAATTTGCTCAATGTCATACGATCAGGTTGTGACCAAACAAGAATTCTTGCCCGATTTCCCGACTTCTGACCCAAGACTTTCTGGGCTCTATCCTGGAACCTTCGTCCAGTTGTTTCCAGACTTTCCTTTTATGTGACGGAATACGATTTACCAAAACAAAGAGTTCAGTGGATTCATTTGAAGAAGTGAGAGAGGCAGGCATAGCTCAGGAGAGCAAAATGCATAAAGAATTGATAAATGTATGTAAAATTTAGTCATCTCTTACCTGACATCATATATACTGTGTTAGTGTGGCATAAATATATATTGTGTGAATATACACATATATATGAATGTGGATATTTACATGTGTACATTTGCGACTGTAAGTTATATGTATATATATAAATTTAATATGAAGAGAGAAAGACAGAGACAAGCAGAAGACAAAGAATCCAATACTCTGAATGGATCTCAAATTTATTATGGGATTTTTAAGTCCTATAAACTAAATGACATCTATATTTTTGTGAAGCTTACAGCTTTTTTGGCCACCATTTGGGCAAATACTATTAATGTCTATGATTTCATTGGTGGAGATCCTCTGAGGTAGTAGTTCCTCTGTCCCTCCATATTTTATTTATATTCCTTCTGCTACCTGGATACCTTCAAAATCGTGTCACCTCCTCTTTGTACCTGTTTTAGTTCAGATGCTTTTTCTCATTTTTGTTGACTTTAATTCTATTTTCACTTTTCCAAGAAGCACAGAAGAGTTCTGGTGTGTTAAAATAGGATGACTTCACCGTCTTTGATGGTGAAATGGGGTTGTTTATTTTTCAATGTAAATTTTTACAAATCTTTTCCATCTTCTTTTTGTCATATTCCTTCCAGTTTCGATCTTCAATTTTTTGCACATAAAATATTTATTGTTCTTTATAAGAGTTCAGAGTTTGTTTGGAATCAGACTCTCAATCGGTGTTACATCTCTCTTACCACGTCAAACTGGCTTCAGCTAGCAATACTTCATTAAATTCAAAAGAAAACAATTAGTCACACACACACATAGTCTAATCCGGAGAAGAGTTACGTGAGTCTCCAGTCCAAAACAGGAAAGAGGGCTAATGTGAGGACAGCCGTAGACACCCTTCTTAGTAGGTAAAACCAAGAATGTCTCCTAACTCAGGAAGCTGCTGATGGAGCTGGTGTGGGGAGAAAAATTAGTCATCAGTGGAGAGTAAATGAGGGAGTGATGGGATCATTTCATCGGTACCCTAAGAAACCTCCTGCCTTGGAGAAGCTTGGCTTTTCCTTGTTGCCAAGAGCTTGGGCAGTAGAGTGGGATTTGTTACCCACAATGATGGCTAGCATTAGGATTCATGCTAGTCATGACCATTTCGGATCAATCATCCCTGTAACTCTGCTATAGAGACTGTGTCAGCTCGGTCCTTCAGGGAAGAGAGGAAAGAAGCTGATCTGTGCACAACCAAGAGTAGGACATCTTCCCCCTTCCCTCCTCCAAGCCCCTTCCCATTACTGGTGCTCCTTTTCACGTTCTCTTTATTAGTGATTCTCCACTGGCTGCAATCTGCACGTTGAGGGGTAAGAAAACGATGCTGCGTGGAACAGTACAGTACAGAGGATCCGGAGAGGGCGCCATGGAGCCGACATGAGAATTCGTCCCCCATCTAGAAAGTCTGTGGCTCTGGCCTGGCACATTCCTGAACGATGACGGTGGGAATTTGAGAAATGCTCCCCTGATGCAGCACAGCTGGGGAAGTTTAGGAGGGTGAGGCTGAATAAAAAGACTGTAACATGTTCAGACATCATGTCACACAGGCGTCCGGCCACTCAAGGCTCCATGGTACAAACTCTGATTCATTTACACAGCGAGGGACGCTGTTGAGAGCCACCCAGCGCCCCGGTGCTCCCTGACCTCTACCTCCCTGCTTTCCTTGGTTTTCTCCAAATAAAGGCTGCATTTTCTCTGCTCATCAGCGTGATTTGTGGAGGTGAAACTCCCTCCCCAGCCCAATCGCACTCCACACCCTGGGCACGACTGCCCAAGCTCTTAACCACCAGGAAAATCCAAGCTTCGCCAAGGCAGGAGGCTTTCTGAGCAAATAGACAGTCTTTTCTGAGGACTGAAGGATGCCGCTTTGATCTTAGGCCTGAGTTAAAGGGATCTGTTGGCATGTTCTGAAAGAATACATTCTGGATAGCACCATTAGAAACCCTTTAAAACCAAAGGAACCATTTCAAATTGCATCATTCTTTGGAGGGGACGGAGGAAAAGAGAATGATCTGCAGTCTTTCATTTAGCTGACCGTCAACATAGAACTCTGGGAACAGGAAAGTTCACTTCTTTCCTCATTCCCTGGCCTTCCCTTCATTCCAGGTCTCTTCTCTACCCTGCCATGGCCGATGGACTAAATACTCCATTAGCATTGCTGGATCTGAATCGGTGATTTTAATCTGGAAAGAAGAATTGAGTAAGAACAAAAAAATCAAGGCAATCAGTGGTCAAACTAAAACTGTGCAAAAGGGATGCCCGTCCCAGGCATTTATTCATTCACTGTCTTCTCTGACTATCCATGGGAGACAAACTAGTTCTTAAGCAGGCGTTTCAAACCATTGGTGGCCGCCATGTTGTCCAACGTTGCATCTGAATGATGGCGACAGCTGGCCTATCTGTAATGGGGAGAGCAAAACGTAAGCTGGCTTCCTGCCTGAAAGGGACCAGCGTGCCTGGAAGAGGGAGGCCTTTTCTCCCAATCCACTTAGCTTTGACTCTTACTCAGGCAATAGAAAGAAACAGGCCACCTCAGCTAAGTCCTTCCTATAAGGATGAATGCACACCTAGCAGAAGATCTACCCCACCTCAGTTACAACAAACCCCCCCCACCTTAAACAACTCCTGCTCCCCAAAAGGGTTCCTTGGCTGCTCTGCCTAAGGGCAGTTTTCACTTTAGTCTCTTGCAAGTTTTTTTAGCCTTTTTGTTTTCTTCTGCTACCAATTATTCTGTTTTATAAGGGAATAATGATCACCCATGATACTGTTCTCTTCTGGGAGATTTTGCAAACCAGTTTCTTTCCAAAACTCCTGTTGAGAGGCCACATCCACTCTTAACCATGTGTGATGTGAAAAAAACAAGGTTTTGTGGGATGAAATATTCTTTGACTGAAGGCTGGTAAACAGTTCATAGTGTAGAGATAGATACATTAGTCACTGATCATTGCTAACAATATTTCTGGTAAATTTAGATAGGCAAGTAAATTGAATTTCTGATGAAACTTGTAATAAGATTCTTACCCTATTTTTGTAGGATATTAAAAACATGTAATTCGGTGTATAATAATGATTAGATCAAGGTATTCCCACTGGTGTTTATATACAGAAATATAATTTACCTTGACATATTTTTATCTTTCTTTGAATGGATCCCAGACCTTTCTGTGATCAGATACAAAAAAGAAAGTTGAACTTATTGCTTTATCATTCTTGATCATAATTATATATTACTGTGAGTAGAATTCCCATTAATGTTACATTTAAAAAGTAGTTTTCAAGAAGGTAATTTTTAATATATTTTCCCTCTGCAATCAAATAGCTTCTTTTCTAAAGATTAAAGTCCTGGATTCACCTTTCTGGACATGTTGATAGCTATTTTTAAAAATATGATGTTTAACAATGGAAATAGTCATATTTTAATGGGAATTCTAACCATTTCATCTCTCTTATAAATCTTAGTTATTGTTGACTCTTCCTCTAACCACTGACCACTTTATGCCAAAGAAGAGTTAAGAATAGACCTTATCATTTCACCCTGCTATTTCAAACTGTCGCTGACTAGTGTCTACCCAATAAAGTCCAGACTTTCCAAACTGACTCCAATCCATCCATCTTTCTCGTCTTATCTCCTGCTCATCATCTTTGTACACATTGTGTCCTAACCATTACTTTCCACTTCCCAAACTCTTTTTTTACTTGTCCTCTGTTTATGTCTATTCTTAGAATGCCTCCGATCTCTCCTCTCTCTCTGTCCTCACTGCCCATTTCCTTTGCATGGAATTCTGATTCTTCAATGCACAGATCAAGTTTTCATATCTAATTTCTTCTATCTCTTTTTGCGGAATCAAATCTTCATGAGAAAAATCTAATATAAATTGGTCATTTGTATTTTAGCTACCTGTGCTCTCACCTTGTTTCTCCCTCCCCCCCCCCCATTTGATCAGAGTGTAAGCTGTTAGAATACACGCATACATCCATTTTTTGTAGAGCTCATGCCCAATACAGACATGAAGCTTCACAAGAGTTATGGAGCCTGCTAGTGTCATGATTGTCATTATCCACTGAAACTTGGAAGGACTGTCCATTTTTTCAGTTCGCTGCAGTGTTTATATTATCCTTAGCTCTGGGATGGCCTTCCCAGAAAAATTAAAAAAAACAAAACACAAGATTCCAACGCTCAGGTCACATAGATTGGATTTAGCACTGAGACTGACTTCAAGAGGAGAGACGAGTACTTTAAACACTCTGGTTGTGTTTCCGGTGCCTGGGAGTTTGAAGCACTGATTCCATGGGAGGCTTTGTCAAGAAGAACTCACCTCTAGGATCATTACTCTTTGTGACTTTATTTGGCATTACCTTGACAAAGGTTTTTCAGTAATTTGCCATATCCTTCTCCCACTCATTTTACATATGACGAAATTGAGGCCAAAAGGGTTAAGTGACTTTTCAAGGGTCACAAAGCTACTAAAGTGTCTGAGGTTGAATATAATCAACTCAGTTATTCCTGACATTAAGCCCAGCACTAGCCACAGTGCGACCCAGCTGCACCTTTGAGGGACTGCTGAACAGATACTCCCCTTTCATCTCTCTCCTGACATGACCTGGTTGGAATTTTCTAGTCTTTTCAGGTGCCCTATTGTCCTTTCTGTCATCATGGTCTAGAGGATCAGTGACCACTTTCCACTGAACAACCAGCACTGAGTCAGGAACTCCTGACTTTCCAGACTCGTGAAGTAGCTGTCAAGGTTTAATGCGATGTGCTTGTTTTCCCAGACTTGCTGTTGAGTAAACTCCTGAAGTAAAGAAACACAAGCTAAAAAGCAGTCAGATACTTGAGGTCTCTCAGTCACACTTAGGTAAGAACATGGCGACTTTCACTGCATTGTGTGCAATCACCATTGCCTTGGGGACAAGGGCAGATCCAAGAAAGACACTTTCCAAATAGGCAATTCCAAAGAGGTGGAGATTGCTTTTTCCATGTCTTTTAGAGCCTCCTGAAGGATACCACTTTCTGCCTCATTGAGGAATCATCTTTTTTCAAAAAACCCAATCACAGGGGCATTTGGGAACAAGCTGAAGCTACTGTGTGTGCATGTGCTATTTTTTTAAGTTTATTTTATAATTAATTAATTTCAAATATTTTTCCATAGTTACATGAATCATATTCTTTCCCTCCCCTCCTCCCATGCCCCTCCCGTAGCCAATGAGCAATTCCACTGGGTTTTACCTGTGTTATTGATCCAGACCTATTTCTATATTATTAATACTTGCAATAATCATTTAAAGTCAACATCCCCAATCATTTCTCCATCAAACCATATGATCAAGCAGTTGTTTTTCTTCTGTGTTTCTGCTCCCACAGTTCTTCCTCTGGATGTGGATACCTTCTTTCTCATAAGTCCCTCAGCATTGACCTGGGTCATTGCACTTCTGCTAGTAGAGAAGTCAGTTACATTTGATTGTGCTACAATGTATCCCTCTCTGTGTACTATGTTCTTCTGGTTCTGCTCCTCTCACTCTGCATCAGTTCAAGGAGGTCCTTCCAGTTCTTCATGTTCTTTCAATAAGGGGTCAACACACATAACCCCCAGAAAGAATAGGGGTCCAAGTGCTGCTGCAAGCAAAGGACCTCAGGACAGTAGATTGGGGGACTGCCCTCCCTCAGTTACTCAAGTTACATATCATTTAGCAGCATACATTCAGAATATCTGAAAAGTTTTAGTGTGTTTGTAAGCAATTTAATTATAAAATGCACCACCACTTTTGGATCATACTTTCCAATATGGCTAATAAAACAACAAAGGATAAAGAGAAGGGTTTACAGGGAGCAACTGCTCAGATTGAATATTTTGGTGGACTAGAAGACTCTGACTCTTTGACCCCTGATGATGTTATACTCCTGAATTCTCTCTTCCAACTTGTTTCTAGTTTTTCTATGTAGTGCTTATTAAATGTCCATTTTACACTTCTATTTAGCCTTTGATAGAGTTTACCAATTACCTACAACTGCATTCCCAAGCAACTCAAGTCAGGCAAAATGGTGGATGACTACTAAATGCATATCATCCACATGCCTCAGGCAGAAGGATTTGAGACCTGAATGAGTGGCAAAGAGGAGGGCAATCTTCTATATGCCATTTTTCACATGCTTTATGATATGTATTCTTCACTTGACTTTTCCATACTTACTGTTATTGAGGGTATCACAACTGGCTTCTTTTGCTCTTCTAACATGCTGAAATTCTCATTTAAGATGATTTCACAGGGCAGAGGGGGAGAATACTGATATGTTCCCATGTTTTGTAAATTATATTTTTGGAATTGTTATTGAAATTGCCATAGCATATAATACGTACACGGAGAAAATCAGAACTCATTACCAATGAATTTGTTTCTAAAATAAAATAAATGATGAGGGGAAATCTTCATAAATCAGAGAGAGAGTTCTAAGTGGCATCTTGGAGAACAAAAGTATTATAAAACTTTTTAAAGTCTTAAATTAGTTTAAAAAGTATCTAAAAATAAAGATGTTTAGCATCATATTTGGGACATTTTTCAAATTTACCTTTTCACTTTGACAAGGAGTTGGCAAGAAATAGTAAATAAAATGATGTGCTTTGGTGCAATGAGCAGTGATGGATTTAGATTCTGAGGATGTGTGTGCAGAACACATTTGCCATCCATTAAATGTGTGAATTGGATTCACTTTTCTGGGCTTCATTCTTACTTTCCTTAAGTGTAAAAGGAGCCATTTGGATGATAGAACTTTTAAATCCCTTCTAGCTTTAAGTCTGTAATCCTGTGAATAATGAAAATCAAACTAAAATGAAAATTATAGCCTATAGAGATCTTTAATGAAAATCACCACTTATTGATTTAAATAGTGAGTGCCACAAGGCTTTAACTGCTTTGTTGAATTATAACATCTTCTCTTAGATCCTTTCACCCACGTCTGAAATGAAAACCTTATGAATGTAATAAATCATCCTCTACTGTAGACATGAACTTGATTAATCTAAACAATGACATCAGTGATTAGAAATAATTACAATTGTCCCCAGCAGTGGGAATAACCAGTGAAGTAAAGTAATTCCTGAATCACCTCCCATTTTCCCACAAAAATTTATAGCTAAAACAATTGAAATAAAATGACTTAAAGTGCGCCATTTGCTACTAATTAATCCATAAAAGTTGAATTCTGATTTATTATTTTATTTGATGTGCTTTGCTATGCAATAAGACTAAATCTGAATAAAGCACAGAAGAGCATTTAATGACAAAAGAGAAGTAAAATAAACTTTTTGGTGGAATACTATTTAGTAAGAAATAATTCATTAAAATGAAACTTATTTTTCAAAATGTTTATTTTATAAAACATTTAAAATTATGTCTCCCCCATTTCAGTCTAAAAAATCTATTTAATTATATAGAGAGATATAAGAAGTCTCTTCTTTTTTGGTTAGAATTGTGTTATGACAAACCAAGTTGCCAACAAAAAGTAACAAAATGAAGTATTTGAGTTTGGGGGGGATATTTCCTGATCTCCGCTGGAGGACATGCCTTCTCTTTTTTAGCTCCTTGCACTGGTCAACAGGGCCTTGTGGTCTTTTACCTAGTTTGGGGGATATCTCAAGGTGGTCCTCAACATTGTTCTGACAGCCAGAGGCAGCTTGCGATGCTTTGTCCTTTTATTCTCCTTTCCTTACCTTATACAGGTGCTTACTCTTAACTGGTTGTTATGGGCGTTTTTTATATTCTACCCAGTGCTTTTTTCTTCTAGCTGATGCTTAAGAGTCATCATGACCACTTTTTTGGACTGGATTTGGGTTTTATTTGTGACACTTTGTGACACTGCTACGTGTAGACCTTCTATCTGATCCCCTCAGTTGCTTCTGGAACAGGGAGTCTATAGCCTAGCATCTGTCTTCCTTCTATTTCGATGGGTGTTTTTGTATGGCTTGGGTTCCTTTGTTTCCATTCCGTGTGCCTGTGTATTTTACTTCATGTATGTAAACCTATTAATTCAAGGGTACTCAAGGCATTCAATTCAAAGTATCAAACCCCCTGAGGGAAGAGTTTATAGGTTTCGCTTACGGGCCAAAGAGCTTCGTAGCATCCACGACAAATATTAAAAAGCTGTGCTAAAGAACAAAGAGCGCTGCATTCGTTCCATTCCGACAATAGGTGAAAACAAGCCAGACAAACCGGCACCGGAGTAAATGTGGAACTGTGTTGAGATATGTAAAATCGATTTTTTAAGACTCAATACGTGTGAAAAGAGCCCGGGGTATTTCCTTGACTGAAACCCTAATACAAGTTCACAGCCTAAGTGGCTACCTGGAGAAATAAAGCTAATCCAAGCCAGCTCAAGGCCATAACAAATGCCACAGGAGTCCAACAGCACCGAGTATTGTATTGGCTAGTACAAAAAGAGTGTCTATTTCTAAAATGCCTTCTCTTCAATATAAAAGAAGAAAACTTCCCCTTCTCCGGCATCCCCAAAGACCCCAAGGCAACTGTGAGACTGGCACCGAAGTTACGCCATCTTACAATATGGCGATCCATCAACACTTGTATGCTTGTCTAGTCAAAGGGCATAAGAGTTCCATTGGAATGAATCCCAAGCGATTGCAAATCTGGTATAATGGATTTTGAACTGGGAGCAACATTGGTATGATTGAACACTGTTAAATAGGGGAATGAGGGCAGTGCAAAGGTGATAAACCGTGGGTAAGGTCAGCTCCCAAACCCATTGGCAGGCGGAGATCAATGCCCGTGCCTACGTGAAGGGCAGAGCAGAGCTTCAGAGCTGTCTGAGATGGGCAGAGAAGCTCCTCTGAGTTTTCTGTAGCTGGCTTTGAAAGGTACTCCTGGTTTTCAATTTTAAGAGAGATAAAAGTCAAGTCTATTTCAGGGTGCTGAAAGAAAAGGCTCTAGAGAGAAGCTGACATGAAAGGAGCCAGCAGCGTCCATAATAGCCATCTCCAGCTAGGAGTTTGGGGGAACTTCCCTTTGGGTAATAGCTGAGACGTTTTTTCCCCTCTTGAGTGTACTGAGTCATTGGGAGAGAACATTCACTTTGTGCTGTCTCGTGTATATTCCCTTTTGCATACTTTCTCAGATTTCTGCTTTGCCATGTTTCAGATAAATTGATTCTTTAAGCTCTTTTGAAGTATGTCCATTGTAGATCCGGTATTTGAAGGGAAAGGGCTCAAGTTTGAGATGAAGAGCTTGTGCTTCTGCTTCCTTCCCAACATGGAAACAGCCACCAGAAGTTTAGGCTGAACCTACAACTCACATCCCTGAGATGAATCATCATTAAGGATACCGAAAGAAATGTTGCAGCCCACTCCCCTTCTCACTGCAGAAAGCAGAGCTTCCCCTGGCAGGAATCTTGCTTGTTGGGTGACTGGAGAAGAGTCTACAGATGTCTTTTCTGCCTCTCTTTGAGCCACACAATAATATAAGTGGGAAACAGACGACTCACTTTACATATTACTCCAGAATCACTAAAGAAGTTAGCATTTATGTAGCATCTACTATGTACCAAGTACTGTGTTAAGCATTTAATAAATATCTCATTGGATCCTCCCAGCAATCCTCTGAGGTAATTGATGTTACTTCTCCCATTTTACAGTTGAGGAAACTGAGGTCAATAGAGGTTAAGTGACTTATCCAGGGTAACAACTTGTTAGTATCTGAGGCCAGATCTGAACATAGGTTTTCTTGTATCTAGACCCAGAAATCTCTCTAATGTACTATTTAGTTGTCTTGGTCCAGATCTGCTTCAGGTTCTCAGGCCACATGTGGGCCAATACTTATGGGAAACTAAAGAAGAAAATATTCAGAGGGAATATCGGCCTTTAAATCCTTACTGAAAATGCAAATAATTAGGTATTGGATTTCCTAAGTCTAGCAGGATGAATCTTTAATCATTTTAAGTTCCAAGGAGGATTTCAGCTCAAATGTTTATTTTTATATTTCTTAATTTACTCATTTATATATCTATTTCTTCTGTTTGTCTATTTTTACCCCCCAACCCCCATTAAGGCTTTCAGATAACTGAATGTCATTCCATTCAAAATAGGATGAGAACATTCTGGAGCAAGAAAGGACCTTGGTGATAATTCAAGATCACTTTCTTTAGGAAAAAACAAAGACTGATTTTCTTTTTATACCATAGCTATTTACTTATATATCTTATATATCACCTTCCGATGTAACAAAGCAAAGGAGTTATTGAAAGCCAACACAAAACAACCAACGTGACAACTGTGTTAGATAGAGTATGCATCGTTTTGTCCCCGTCATCCCCGACATCTCTATTGAGAAGGTGACCTATTTGAGCATCTGCTCTCCAGAAATGAGACTGGTTATGATGTTAGGAGTCTGACTACCTTCTAGTCTTGATTTCAGCTACATCATTGTATTGTACATAATTGCAACGTGTTCTCTTGGTTCTATTCCAACTTCTTATGAACAATGATTTATACAAAATTCATAGATCACACTCACTTCAGCTGTTCCCCAATCATTTGCTACCTGTTTTGTTTTGTGCTGCCATAAAACCTACCTCGTGACTATTCTAGTTCATGTGAGACTTTTAGATTTGTCTTTGACATCTTTGGGCTATCTGCCTGGCTGTAGAATGATGGCATCAGAGTTTAAACGTGTTCACCTCCCAGTTCCTCAGTCTTCTTAAATCCTATGATCTATCTTTCCCTTCACCTGTCAGTGGATAAACATTTATTAAGTATGCACCATGTGCCAGCCACAGAGGATACAAAGAAATGCAGAAGTTCCTGGCTCACAAAAGAGCTCACGGTCTAATTGGAGGAATAGGATGCAAATAGCTATGTACAAATAGTTATATACAGGGTAAGTTGGAAATAATCAACAGTGAAGTCAATGGAATTAAGGGAAAGCTTCCTGTAGAAGATGCGTTTTCAGTTTGGTCTTGAAGGAAGGCAAGAAGTTGAGATGAGGAAGAAGAGCATCCCATGTAGGACGGACATCCAGTGAAAATGCCTGGAGCCAAGAGATGGCGTGTCTTGTTCAGACAATAGCCAGGGATTGACGCATATGTGAGGAGGAATGAAGTACATTATGTAAAAAGAGACAGAAGAGATAGAACCCGTGTGTGAAGGAATGGTGATGGAAGACTCTGAATATAGCTTTAAAAATGCCATCCTGGAGGGGAGGAGGTGACAGGCAGACATAGGAGTTGATTGAGAAGACAATATTACGTGGCAAAATCTTTACTGTAGGAAGATCATTTGAGTAGCTGAGTAGCAAGTAGACCAGATTGAGGAGAGAGGTCAGACCAAGGGACCAGCCAGCAGCATACTTCAATAGTCCAGGTGGGAGGTGGCCTGTCAAAGGAAAGAGAGAAGGAAGGAGAGAGTTTGTGGCAGTAAAAGTGATAGCACTTGGCAATGTATTATCTATGGAGAAGGGTTGATGGTGACAATGAGGTTATAAGCTTGAGTTACTGGGATGCTAATGGTACCCTCAGGAGTACTAGAGAAGTGAGGAAAGAGAGAGTTTGAGACAAGATGAATTCAGCTTTGGATGCGGTGAGGTTAGGATGTCGAAGGCATAGTAAGTTCAGGACGTTTAATAGAAAGGTGGAGAAGTGAGTAGAGGAAAGCAGAGAGGTCAGGACTGCTTAAATGGATCTCATTTTTAACAGAACTGAGAACAACTGAATTCATTGTGGCTGTTGAGATCTTCAAATGAAATACTGCACAGGGAGAAGAGAAGGACCCCGAGGGAAAGTGAAGGGGGACTGAAGATCCAACAAAGGGAATGGAAAGAGTCTGAAAAAGAGATTGAAGCAAGAGGGGGCACGAACGAGGAGGCAATCTGCTGGGATGAGATCACTCATACAGGCAGTGGGGTTTGCCATGGTGTGGAGAAGAGCTGCCTAATTATGTGAGACAACATTGAATGGGGGAGATTGTGGCATCTGAGTGATGTTTGATAAGAATGAAAAGGAGAAAAGGGACTTCTGGGAGAATGGCTTTATTTTTTGAGTAAAATGTGATGCCAGTTTCTCTCCTGAGAGGATATGGGGAGGATAAGTCATGGGAGGCTTAAAAAAGAGATAATCTCAGCCCCACACATGGATGGTCACATCCTCCCAACTTGTTATTACACACAAATCTTCCGCTTCCTTAATAAAAATTCTGCTATTCCTCCATCTGATCATAATCTTTTATCATTCCATCTCTCCTTGTGCCTTGCCTATTTTATTTTTCACTCAAATCTTCATCTCTAGTCCATTTATCTCTCCAAGTTTTCTCTGGCCATTACCCCTGCTGTGACTTCATTTTCTCTCTGCTCAGTCTCAACCCCAAAGATAATCAAGTCACTGTTATGCTGTTATAAACCTTGTGATTGCCTCACCCCCTTTTTTCTATGCCGCTCATCCCTGCGCACTGACTTTCTCTCCATCTGCCTTCTTTGCTCCTGCCAAATGGATCTACAAGACAAAGCATCTCTGGGATAAAGATAGCAGGAGTAGCTGACCAAGACCTGGAGATCTATGTTCTGGGCTGTAAGGCCACGAGGACCAGATTGTAGCCATGATGTTGGCACACGGTGACCACTCATCACTGAGACCAAGTGATGGGAAGCAGTGGCATGTGACAAGGTTCTGCTTTGACTCTTACTGAATCGCAATTGCTTATATTGAATCAGGAGAGGAAAGTGCACCTGGGGCGGCTGCAGCGGAGACAATGGAGTGGAAAGCCAAAGGCACAGAGCTTCAGGTCACATCCACCTTTGGAAGGAGGAAAAATTTCTGCCAGTCTTTCCCACCATTGGGTCTGGCCCATTTCTTTCCCTTAAAGGGACAAGTAGGGCAGAGCCAAGGATTAAGGCTTGTGCCGTTGACATGGACTGCCAGCACCTGAGCACAAAAGAGCCAAAAGGAGCCACAGCCTCGTCATGATGCTTGACTGCTGGACCAACATTAGCAACATCTCAAAGACTGAGTCTGTGCTCAGCTGAATATAATCTCCTGGCTCTGAGCAGCCTTCCTTACCACGTTACCCAAAGGTGCTTCTCTTAGTTAGATGGACTCCACGTCTTGTTCAATCCCAGGCTGCACGTCAGCTGGCAGCCCAACACGGTCCATGATGGTCCACAAATGATCATTCTCTCTGCAATATTCCCCTCATCCTCCCGCCTGAGGATAAAAGGCAACTCCAGGAAGTGGGGAGCCATCGCTGCTCTGATCTGGCCAAACCTCCCCTTTGGGCAGGGCTGCTCCTTGGAGCGGATTTGGACATCTGCCTCTGAGAGTAGCTGGGAAGAGCAGGGGCCAGACCACTGCTATTCTGACCGAGTGTGCATCTCGTGTCATTCGTGTCTCATGTTCCTGCATCCAGTCATTTTCCTGGTAAAGACATCTCTGAGTGCTCATCCTGTCCAATAGAGAAAGGAGGCCAAAGCGCAGATTCAGCGTCTTGAAATATTTGCTTTCTTTTATCAAATGGAAAAAGTCTTATAAGACAAAGTGTTCATCTTTCCACCTTCAGCTTCAAAGACTTTCTGTCCTGAGGAACACTGAAGAAAGAGCATGAGAAGGAAGGCCAGAATGCCCTCTGGGGACATGATCACGTGAGGTCTGAAGCTTTCTTGCCCTCCTAAAACCTTCCAGGAACAACCAACGCCTCTGTAAAAGCAATATGAAAAGCGGCAAAGACAGGCTGCAGTCTGCAGAATAACTGCACAGCCAAGGACCACTCGGGAGAAAGTTTCTAACTTCCCCGGCCTCGGTCCCACTGCCATAAGCCCTTGGGCAGGAACAGAACTAACAGAGGAATCCACAGAGCAGCCTAGGAGAAGCTCAGCTTGTTTGCTGAGGGGTTGGAGGGGAGCCTGCTGCATCCACTGGAATCTAAATGTATGGGCTGAGCCAGGTCCTGGGCACTACTGGCTGCTGCTTGGGTCTGGCAGGCCCATGGCTGGGGACAGAAGGAGGGAATCCCTCGGAGCCCAGCCCTGAGGGCAGTAGGCGAGGAATGAGAACAAGACACCTGCTCTGTCCAGCCTGAAGAGGTAGGAGAAGAGGAGTGAGGATGGAGCCTGCCCCAGTGAGGTGCTTGCTGAGGGACTGGAGCTTCTGGCGCCATTCCTAGCAGAGCAGAGCTACTTTTCTGTGGCCACTTACCTTGTTTTGAATCGTATTGAATTCACAAACTTCCCCAGTGCCTTTGGAAAATGGCCCAGATACAAATTTCAAATAGATAAATAAAGAAAAAGTTTCTGTGCCTCTCTGATTTATTTGAAATATTTTCAGACATTACAGTTTCCTAGTTCCAGCTTTTTCTTCAATATGCATTATAGTCATTATATACTTACACAACTGAGAAGTGCATGTATCTGCTCTTATACAACAACAATAAAGCACATCTCTGCGATGAAAGTAATGGAGTTAAACATCATTTTCTTGCAGGTCACAGCTAAAAAGGAAAATTGTTTTCTCTAGATAGAATTAACCACTGAGTCTCCTAATTGGTGAACTTTAGCAAATTCCTCATGCATCTACTGTAATTTCCTGAAATGATTCTTCCTACTCCTCAAGTGAACTCTATTTGCTTTTTGCTGTCTTGTTAAATAATTCTTGGTAAGATAAAAAGAGGCTTATTAATTTTTAAATGCGATGTTTATTTCAAAAGTAGTCTACATTCATTCCCTGTTTTATAAATGTATCTACTTAGATTTTACAGGGAATATATGCACATATCTATATATAAATGTGTGTAGATATATATACAAATATGAACACATAAATTTATATATTTGAATATACAAATATATTTCTCTATTTCTAATCTTTTAAGCAGATAGATCGATTTATATATAACTGTTTCTACATTTAATATATCACATATATTTACAGTTTAAAATGCGAAACAGTGTGGTATTAATGTGAATAATCTATTGTCCCAGGCTCTCTTGTAGCAGAGAGGGAGGATGCTCTTTAGGATCACGAGCGATTTCTTAGGTCTTACTATCAGTTGAGGCACAGCCTTCACACATCTCGTAATGATGGGCTCTATTTTTTAAAGATGTAGAAGAACTTCATCACTGAAGATAGCTGCTCCGAAACAGAGTAAAAGCCTTGACTTAGGATTGATATCGGAGGAGACCTCAATTGAAGTGCTTTTGGGCTTCTCGTTCTCCACTGAATCCAGCAGATTGAAAATGGTTTTCTTTCACTTATGGTTGTGAAGGTGCCGGTTCTTTGTCCTCTGAAGGGAAGGAAAGAAGAGTTGACGCTTCCTTCGAATGCGGTTTGTTCTCTCTGCGTTTGTTAATTGGAACTATCGTTTTGTCAGCTCACCAATGGTTATTGGTTGAAGATGAGCGCTTTCAGTGGGGTCCATGTCGCTGAGGTCAATGACTAGTTATGGCTCAGAGTTACCCCTTCAAACTTCCATGCTGGGAAGGTTATCAGGGAGATTGTACTGTGAGTAGCGGGCCAACTCCTTCCAAAGGGTCCAGTCCTTAACGAATATACAGTGTGCTCCAGAGCCTCTGTGAGCCTGCTTTGGCTTCTGTGATGTGACAGAAAGGTGCTTCCATCCCCCAATCTAAAGCTCGCTCAGCTAGACGGACTGTTTCTAGGCAACTTACTGTGAAGTGATAAAAGCTTTTTAATTGACTCCTAAGCAGGACTTTGAACAGATGAAAACTCTCTTTGCTAATGATTTTTAGGAGAGAAAGAAGGAGAATCAATACAGAGGAGAGAGGGGCTCCAGTCCCCCCTTCCACCCTTTTTGGGCATTGTTTTTCCTCTCTGCTGTTTTTATTCTTTTCTAATCTTAGGTGAAGAACTGTCAGAGACAGAATAATAATAATAATAACAACAGCAAAATTTATACAGTCTTTCCTATGTCCAGGCATTGTGGTAAGCCTCATTTCATCCTCACAACAACCCTGGGAAGGAGGTACCAATGTTATCCCTATTTTTATAGGTGAGGAAACCCAGTCAAAAAGAGGTTAAATGATTTGCCCACAGTCACACAGTTAGTAACTGTCTGAGGTCAGATTGGAACTGGAGGCTCACTGATACTACGCCTCGTGTTTTATCCACGGGCCACCTGGCTGCCCAGATGATGATGCTGTGGACTTCAGAAGGTCAGAAGAGCCAACACATGTCCACCAACTGGTGTCTATAGCTTTGGGGGAATCCGGTACTGAAGAGGAAAGGAACTTGGAGATCAGCTCAGAACCTGAAACTTGGTCCTACAAACAAGCAAGGAAGCATCTTGTCCATCAGCTGTTTCAACCGCCAAAAGCGACCTTAGAAGGTTAGAGAAGGTCGTCGTCAGATGTATATGTGAGTCTCCTCTCCCCATCCCCCAAATCAAAATGGTGAAGGAGAGTGAGCTTAGGCCCATTGATTTTTGGATAGGTTCTTGCTTTTTCCCCCCCAAAAGCAACCCTTTGTAAAAGTTATTTGGTGGTAAATGACCGTCAAATTTCATTGAAACGGAAACTAGTCAAGATTCTATTGGGATAACCCATACCTTCCCTTGTGCTGAGAATCCTGAAGAGGAAAAGGATCTCTGGGAGGCTGTTTCACCTGAACCAATATATTGGATGACCTCTAACGCTGCCCTCATGGCTCTCATAGTTCTTGGATTTTTTTTCTCTTTTTAAGACTTAGTCACTCCATCTTGCTTTGGCTGGAAGTATAGGTGCTCTTCTTGGGTTTTATCCTACTCATGACTGATCTATTTCATTTCTGAATTGGGTCTGTTTGCCCCTTCTTAGGCAATCTAGTGCCCTCTACCACCCATGCCCAAGAGATTTTAACTATATTAATACTACTTTTAGTGCAGACACCCCTTTGACATATGCCCCTGCAGGTCAGAAATTGAGTAATCCCTGCCTCGTGTCACACAAGGGTACACATAGCCTCAGATTGTTTTTAGATGAAAGTGTTCAGAAGAAAACAGGTTCTCTAAAGGTAAGTAATAGATCACAGCACAAAGAAGACTACGTCTACAACCAAGAATCAACTACCCAGCAAAACTGATTATATTCTTTCAGGGGAAAATATGGTCATTTAACAAAATAGAAGAATTCCAAGAATTTGTGAAACCTGAACAGAAACCTGATGTCCAAGCACAGAACTCAAGAGAATCATCAAAAGGTAATTAAGAAAGAGGGAAAAAAGAGAAACAAAGCAAAACAAAGAAAACCTTTTTTTAAGAGACCCAATAAGTTAAAATGATATGTATCCCTTTAAGAAAAGAGGTCATTGGCAACTCTTAGAAATTTTTATTATCACCTGGGTAGCGAGAAGAATTAAATTTAGAGGGAACAGTGACAAACTGTAGAGGATGAAATGACAAGATATAAATAGGTATGTAGATATATGTATGCATAAATACACATACTTGTATATATATATGTGCATATATATATAAATACAACTAGAACTAAAAAAGAGGTTAATATTAAAAGAAATGGGAAAAGAAACAAAAGGGAGTACATTTATATGTCACAAAGAAGCTCATGGTGAGAGGGGGGAGAATAATAATATGCTGGAAGGGTAAAGAGGTTGGATATAGGAAATATTCAACTCTTATGTTCATTGAAATTGACCCAAACTTGGAAGAACAATCCAATCCATTGGGGCAGAGAATAGATTTGCGCCCTATAGGGGAATAGAAGGGTAACAAATGGACTGGTGGGGAGGGAAGCAGTACAAGAGAGGGAGAGGGTGGGGGGTTGTTTTAAAGAGACTGCAAAGAAAATAAGGGGGGATAAGAAGGGAGGGGGTAAAAAGGGAAGTAAAATAAGGGTGAGAACTAGGGGGACTGACTAAAAACAAACATTGGTGTAGAAGGAAATAGTGAAAGAAGAAAAGGCAGGACCAGGAGTATAAATCAAAATGCTGAGAAATACAAAGCTAGTAAACTCTCATTGTGAATAGATTGAACTCACCCATAAAATGCAAGTGAATACAGAGTGGATTAGAATCCAAAACCCTACCATGTGCTGTCTACAAGAAACACACATGAGGAAGGTAGATACACATAGGGTGAAAGTAAGAGGATGGAGCCAAATCTATTGGGCATCAACTGATAAAAAGAAGGCAGGAGTCTCAATCATAATATCTGACAAAGTCAAAGTAAAAATAGATCTAGTTAAAAGAGATAGGGAAGGTAATTACATCCTGATAAAAGGCAATATAGACAATGAGGAAATATCAGTACTCAACATGTATGCACCAAATGCCATAGTATCCAAATTTCTAAAGGAGAAACTAGAGATGCTCAAGGATAAAATAGAAAAACTACATTAGTTTTTCTTCCTCTAAAGAAAACAACTCTGAGGTATCACCTCACACCTAGCAGATTGGCTAACATGGCAGCAA
Organism: Monodelphis domestica; assembly: GCF_027887165.1. Taxonomy (NCBI): domain Eukaryota; kingdom Metazoa; phylum Chordata; class Mammalia; order Didelphimorphia; family Didelphidae; genus Monodelphis; species Monodelphis domestica. The sequence goes on along the minus strand of NC_077229.1, from coordinate 529,340,778 downwards.
AGGAAAGTAATGAATGCTGGAGGGGATGTGGCAAAGTGGGGACATTAATTCATTGCTGGTGCAGTTGTGGATTGATCCAACCATTCTGGAGGGCAATTTGGAACTATGACCAAAGGGCGCTAAAAGACTGTCTGCCCTTTGACCCAGCCATACCACTGCTGGGTTTGTACCCCAAAGAGATAATAAGGAAAAAGACTTGTACAAGAACATTCATAGCTGCACTCTTTGTGGTGGAAAAAAAAAACTTGGAAAATGTGCAGATGCCCTTCAATTGGGGAATGGCTGAATACATTGTGGTATATGTTGGTGATGGAATACTATTGTGCTCAAAGGAATGATGAACTGGAGGGATTCCATGTGAACTGGGACGACCTCCAGGAAGTGATGCAGAGTGAAAGGAGCAGAACCAGGAGAACATTGTACACAGAGACGGATACATTGTAGCACAATCAAATGTAATGGACTTCTCCATTAGTAGCAATTCAGTGATCCTGAACAACCTGGAGGGATTTATGAGAAAGAACACTATCCTCATTCAGAGGAAAAACTGTGGGAGTAGAACCACAGAAGAAAAACAACTGCTTGAATACATGAATCGAAGGGATGTGGTTGGGGATGTAAACTCTAAATGAACATCCTAAATCAAACAGCAACAACATGGAAATAGGTTCTGATCAAGGACACAAGTAATACCCAATGAAATTGTTGGTTGACTGTGGAATAGGTGGGTGTAGGGGAGGGAGGGAAATAATGTGATTATTGTTACCAAGGAATAATGTTCTAAATTGACTAAATAAACTAATTCAAATAAAAAAAAAGAATGGTATCCTGAATCCTAAAGCCTATTTATGCTATAGATGTAAAGGTATTTGTGTGTCCTCGTCTATCATCCATATATATTAATTCATATAAAATAGTATCTTAAAGAATTATGTATGTACGTATATTTAGACACAGATATCTCTACATAGAAACATATCTTCATCTTTATCTCTAAATTCATTTTTGTGTAAACACAATCTGTTGCTGACCTATCTTTTCAGACTAATGCCATATTACTTCCTTCCCCATGCATTTTGGTCTCTTGCAAAATGGGACATTTTTTGCCTCTTAAAATATGATGTGCCTTTTCTCAAATTCTTCCTATTTTACTATCTTTTCAGCACCTCTTTTTCTGTTTGATTTCTAACTATTCTTTCAAGTTCCACTCAAAAGCTACTCCTTTCATGAAAGTCTCTTTATTCCCCAAATTGGTAACCGTGTCTCTGCTTAGCAGTCATAGTCTATGATGCTTTATAGCTCTCTAACTTAGCTGTCACTCAAATCCCAATGTGGGTTGGGGTTTCTCCCTTTGAGTGCAGGCTCTGTTTCTTGGTTAAAATGTAGTTGAATTTGATCCTAGACATCATGCTCCTAAAGAGAGGAAGGAGATCAGGCTTTTCCCCCTTTTTTCCTGGTTTATTGACCACCCCTCAGAGTTAGAGGAAAACCACTTCTATCTTGAATTTCTCAAAAAAAGAAACTGTAATAGATGACCAGAATGGGATCACCTACATTTACTTTGGGGACTAGAGCGAGAGGTATTAAACAGTCAAAAGGATGGAGAGAGGGGAGAGATTGGTTCCCCCATCTCTTCCCCTATGGAAAGACAGCACAAGTTGTCTTTTAGAAGGACAGAATATGTTCCTTTAGAGACTGGGTTGAGTATAGAGGTTAAAGACTGGATCTGTCTCTCCCGCCTTGAGGAGAAAGGTATAGTGCTCCCCCCAAGCTTCACTTCTCCTCCTTGATGCTGTGAGGCAGGCAGACTTGATCTAAGAGGAAGAACTCTTATTCTAAGAGACTCGCAAGATAGGGTGAGTGGGATTGTTGGGTAAGGAAAGTGGAAAATGGGAAATCCCTTTGAACTAACAACTGACCCCCTCCCCAAATCCTGAGGGTTCAGGCTATCTGCCTGACCCTCCTTGGTCAGTTGTGAGATTTGTCCTTCCTTCTACCTAACCTAATTGTGGCTCAAAGTTCAAAGGACACATTTTATGGAATGGAGAGAATCCTTCTTTGGGTGAATGGCTTTCTAACAAAGTCCCATCCAATCCTTTATCTTCAGCTGGATCCAAGGGGGTTTGGGTTCACTGAGAGGTGGTCAATGGTCAGAAAGATCTTCTGTCTCAGAGGTTTCTCTCAAACCAACCACTCCAGGAAGGCTCCCAAAGAGAATTGAGGTGATCTGGCCATTTCCCCTCAGCTCTTCCATGTTCCTTCCTGGAATCCTCCATCTTCCTTGCCCTTCCCCCCTTAGGTTTCTGTTTTCCATGCTGGATTTTACTTTCTCTCTTACAAAACCAAGAGGGCTCCTTTAAAAAAGAAGGTTCTCATTGGGGGGCAGCTGGGTAGTTCAGTGGATTGAGAGCCAGGCCTAGAGATGGGAGGTTCTGGGTTCAAATTTGACTTCAGACACTTCCTAGCTGGGTGACCCTGGGCAAGTCACTTAACCCCCTTTGCCTAGCCCTTACCAGTCTTCTGCCTTGGAACCATTCTAAGATGGAAGATAACAGTTTAAAAATAAAATAAAGAAGAGACCAGATGCCTACTTGACAGGAAATATCTAAAAGGGAGTCTTGGTGGGCTCAGTATGAATATCAGGGAGAGTGTATTCATTTGGCTGACCCTTCAGGCTTCTGACCAGCAGATCATTGTGGGTAACATCAGCCCAAGGAAATTGCGCTCCACGAGACCAAGGTATATATTTGCTTCATATCCTTCCCCTGATGTGGCCAAGTGCACATGCTTTGGCTACTGGCAGATGTTCTATGGGAGTCTCATTGCATTACAAGCTAGAACCTTAGCTATCAGGATAGCCTGCATTGGGCCTGGATGGCTATTTCTAAACCAAACCAAAGTTGGTTGAGTTTCCTCAACTGTCAAATGGAAAGAATGAGTTGTCGTGAGGATCAAATAAGATAACATCTATAATCACCAAGCAGAATGCCTGACATACAGTAGTCACTCCATATCTGCCCATTTCCCTTTCCCTCCCCCTTTATCCCCCTCCCCCTCCAGCCCTTCCTCCTCCCCTGCCTGTCCATCATTCTTTCCCTTCTCCCCCCTCTACTCCAACCTCTTGTCCTTACTTCCTTTCCCTTCCCCACCATAATTCCCCTCCCCTCCCCATCCTCCCTTCCCCCTTGTTCACAGTGGCCTGGTGAGTAAGATGAGGTACATGGGAGCCCAGGTCTTCCTGAGTCCTGCTCCAGCCCAGTAAGTGATGGTCTCAGGAGTCCTTTATTGGAAGGTTCGCAGCCTATGGCATCCCATACATGCTCCTGGGGGTGGAGCCCCACCATCCTTTTCACAGCTTGATTTCTGCTAAAGATACGAATGTGCCCGTCTTGCCAGACTACCCCTTAGATAGGGAGCACGTGTGTCTCCTCTGGAATTCGCGTCTCTTCTAAGACCCAGTTCAAGGAGAAGAAGACACACACAGACAGACAGTGATTTAGCATTCTTTAATGGAAGGGAGTTACTGCTAGTCAAGAGAGCAAGCAGTGAAAATACGTTCCTCCCTAAAGTGATAGGATGACGTTATGTGGAAGCACCAGCGAGAGCATCACGATGGACAGAAAACTAAAAGCATCCGCCCCTTCGTTTATTGCATTTCATGAGAAGTAACGAGACATCAAACTGAAGGTAAATGCCACGCGGGGTCTATGAGAGTATCTCAGTTAAAGAAACCCTTTCATTCCTGACTGCAGCCGTAGCCCGCTCCTTCGGGCTCCATGCTTGCCCAGAGAGGCTCCAATCTAGAGGCTGCCTCAGGGCTGAAAAGCCCTCTTGTGACCTCACTCAGGCGTCCCTCTCGAAGGGGAGCTCGGGTCTAGGTCTTCACTTCTTGCCCAGTTTTAGTTCAGTTCGAACCTTCCTGTCCCCATGTGGGCTCTTCTTGGCAAAGAGGTCAGGACAGTTTGCCCCTCACTTCTCCAGCTTATTTTAGTCCGGCAGGAGGTAACTGAGGCAATCAGGGTGAAGCGACTTGTCCAGGGTCTCATGGCTAGTAAGTGTATGAGGCAGGATTGGAAGTTATCATGACTCCAGGCTTGGCGCTCTGTCCCCTGGACCGCCTCCCTGGCCACTGGTCTTTAGAGATGTAATGGAGGGTCTCCGATCCCATGCAAGCACTCAAGGCAACAATGCATGCATTGTCAGGTATATGATCACCTTCGTTCCATTCCTAGGGAAATGGAAAACTCCCGAAAGTGTTTGCAGTAGCCCATAAATGGCTCTTTTCCTACCCGAATGAATTGAGGCTCTCTCCCATCATTGACTCAGTGTTCCAAAATGTATTTCGCCACTCTGTGATTTGAATTCCACTGAGTTGGAAAAGGAAGTCAGGGGTGTGGGGGAAGCCTCCCAATACTGCAGGAAGTCCTCCTTTTCCCCTCCAGGAAACCAATGCAAGCAGCATAGCACCACCCCAACAACTAGAAAGGGAATATTTGTGTGATGTCTAATTGATCAGAGCCTTCCCAATTGACCTGACACTACTCCTCTCATTAACAGTCGAGAACAAAGTTCAGGACTTTCATACACTGAAACTTCATTTTCGTTCTCTTCTTTTTCTGTCACGTAATTTCTTCTCCTTCCCCAGAGACTTTTTCCAGCTAGGAATGCGCCCTTCCTCTACAAAAATGGATTTCAGGATTCATGAAATCGAGGGTGCTAAAGGAACTATCACTTACCCAGGGCTCTCCTCTCTGTAGGCAGCCGTGATCACGAACTCTCCCATTTGACTCTGGGTTCTTCTCCTCCGAGACGATGAGGCGGCAAAGTGCACCTGCCACTATGTGTCCAGGACTGGGTCCAAACACTCAGGGTCCAGAAGCTGCTCTCAAACCATGTGGGATGAGCACACAAGGGACTCCCCTGTACTCTTCTCCAAAGTCACTAGGCAACTCCTCGCTTCCAGGGCAGCTGCCCCACTCCTCGTCACCCAGGCTCAAGCTGCTGGTTTTGTTCTGTTCTGTGAAAAGAGCAAAAGGCTTGAAGGCCAGGAATGGGGTCACGCTGATCAATTGTCTTTCTTTAGAGTCCTAAAGGAAAGCTTTGGCTTGTCTAACCATAGACTAAGTGAAATAATTCATCTACAGCAGATCCATGCTGAGTCCAAAATGGCCACACACACGCCCTGCACAGTGATCCACGTTCTGATAAAAGGACACTTCCATCCGCTCCTGTTTATCAGTCTTCCCATTACAATCTTCTGCGTCTCTTCCCATTTAACATATTTTATGCTCTTATTTTCTAATAACTACAAATAAAGCTACTTTTGTTTATTCTGCCTACGTGACGTTTTCTTTTAAGAGATCTGGAGGCATACTTAGCAACAGGCTATATTTCAACTTCTCCACTGTTTGGAGGAAAATCCATGATTTCAGTCCATTTTGTTATTTCGTCATTCTCAGGCGTGTCCTAGTCTCTATGAATCCATTTGGGGTTTTCTTGGCAAAGATACTGAAATGGCTTCTGTTTCCTTCTCCAGCTCATTTTACAGAGGGGGAAACTGAAGCAAACAGGGCTACGTGACCTGCCCAGAGGCACACAACAAGGAAATGTCTAAGGCTGGCATCGAACTCAAGTTCTCCTAACTTTGGAAGTCGTGCTTTATCCAGTGTACCAACTCGCTGCCCCATTTAAGTCAACGCAAGAACTTCATTGCCTCTCCCGGCGCATTAATCTGCACATCCTCCTCCACGATGTACATTTCCCAAATGTTTCCCAAAGAAGCGCGCCATCTACGAGGGGCTGGACTGCCCTCGGCTGTGTGCGGTTAGTGCCTCGTCATCACAAAAGCACAGACAGACTCATATCGGCTCACATCCGCCATGTAAGCATCCGCCCCAAACAGATTCTATGTATATGTGAAGTATGTCCACGTGATGCGTGCTACCTGTGTAAAACATGTATATAGTGCGTGCATGTCTTCCCGGCTCTGGGGAAAGTGAAAATGAAAGGACTAAATGGAAAAAGACGAGAGCAACAGCGTTTCCAAGCCTCCCCATCACAAGGGGAGCACCTTGGGGGTGCTGAAACAACAACAAAAACACGTTTTGGTCTACTGGAATCCTGGAAGCCCCCAGACGGTGGCTGCACGCTCAGTTCTTACGGGAGCCCATAGGGCGGCAGGGCACGTAGTTCGGATCAGCTTTTGTGCATGCAGAACCAGAGTAAAAGTGTGTGTTGTGCTGATCTCAGAGTAGATCTAGTTATATGTATGGATCACGCAGATATTGTCGTCATTGCTCAGCTGTGTCCAGTCCCGGTTGAGATTTCCTTGGCAGATGCCGGAGTGGTTTGCCATTTCCTTCTCCCAGCTTGTTTTCCGGATGAAGAACTGAGGCAAAGCAGGTTCAGTGACTTGCCCAGGGTCACCTAGCTAGTAAGTGTCTGAGACTGGAGTCAGGCTCATGAAGACGAGTCTTCCTGATTCCAAGTCATGTTCTATTCACTGCATCATCTGGCTGCCCAGTAGAGATATAACTAATGGGGCAATTATACATTTCTATATATTATGTAGACAGATTAAAGTTCATAAGTATCTGTACATACATTCATAGTTAAGGCACCCCCAAAATCGGAGTGCAGTTTTGAAACCTTTAGAAAATCAGGTGACTCTCTTGTTGCTGCAGCCCCTGCATATTTATCGAGTGCCCGCTCTGTGTTGGGCACTGGACGTGGATCAACCATTCCTGGCAATAATTACAAATGAACGAGCAAAGGGAAGCCCTCGAGAGTACCTTCTTTTTCACACGAGACCCCTGAAAAGTTTCCCTCGATTCCCCTCTAAGTTGGAATTCATTTCAAGCCAGGGTTTTCGGGTCTTCCCCATCGGGCTTGCTTCGACTAGTCAGCCATCATCTCAAATACGTGATGCATCATAGAAGGCAAAGCAGCACTAAAGCCTCCCTTCAACGAACTGGGCACATTTTCCCCGTCATTACGCAGAGCGTGAGTGGGCAACAGCAGACATTTTACAGGTGCTGCGCATGAAGGCACACAGGCAGGCAGGGCGTACGTGGGCTGTGTCGAGGCTGCTGAACTCCAGGACCGCCAGCATCCTGTGGAGATGTGGCTACGGCTTCCTCCAGTCCTGCTGCCTTCTGGGTGCCACCCTACGTCAGAATCGCACGGCGTCCGGGCTCTCTCCCTTACGGATGTCCGTTGCTTCTGGATAACTTCGTGGGGCTTCTTCAGGGTCAGCTACGGTCTTCCTACCGCTGGCATGTCATGCGAAGTGCAGGAAACCGTATCTTTGTTGAGGTCCTTCTGGCGGCGCTCTGGGAATGTCTGGAGGGTCTGAGCCTTATGGACAGGCAACAAAAGCCACGAAGTACTCCGGGTAACATGGTTGCTTCTTTTATTTCTCTGTGCCTGGCCCTGAATTGAAGTCTTTTGTCCCAGACAGCCTTCCTCAAGCCCGTGCCTCAGCAGAGACTCCATTATTTAATATAGCTACTCATGCTTACATTTCGCTGGTTTTTAGTGCATGGGGACACGGACTATGTTTTAGCGACATTTTGCATTTTCCTCAGTGCCTAGTACAGATCTCTGCACAGTCAGTGGTCAAAAAAAGTTTTATTGGAGCCATAAAATGTTATTGATAGTGCATCAAGATAGAGGAGTAAAAACAGTATATTTCCTCCTAAATTGGAGAGAACGTTAAAGAGTGGATGAAAATAATCTGCCACCATATTTGTTACATTTACCGAAAAGTAATAGAATGTGACAAATGATGCAAAACTGAAGGCAAGTGCCATGTAGCCTTCGTGATAATAATATCCTATTCAGACAACAAGAGCAAATATTCTCATTTCCCTGTTTTGAAAACTGAAATTCTTTTCTACAAGTGAGGAAAAATGTAACCATGAAGATGAAAATAAATTCCTTGGAAGGTCAGGAATATAACCTTCAGGTGTTTATTCCACTGACACGGGCTCTGCTTTTCAAGGAATCCAGATGCCTGCAGAAGTCTGAGTGGTATTCCACATTCATGTCTGCTTCCATTTTCTTGATTGCTCGTTTTTACAGAACCATATTATAATAGAACTGGAAAGGGTCTCTGAGGTCTGAATCCAACAAGAGAAATCTATCTCTTCACCTGAATTACATGAGTCATTTTCTGATGTTCAATTTGTAGAATCTGAGCTTTGAAAGGGACTTCATGATTATCCTCAGTATTAACTTGGATTCCTCAGTGCTCCTCACAGCATATACCCAAAATGCCTGATCTTGCCATCCCTTTTAAGATTGTTTGCACTTTGTCTACCACTTGTGGCCACCATTTCACTTGAGTGCCTGACATAAATTATGATAATAGCGTAATATTTGGTCTCCTTCCTTCTAGTCCCTCCTCTCTCCAATCCATATTCTATATAATTGCCAAAGTGATTTTCCTTAAGGTTTGAAATTGTCCTTATTTGTTTCTTTTTTCTTTCAAATGCTTTAATGATACTTTTTCTTTTTTCCTTTTTGTTGTATCAGCTTCCATTACTCTCCTTGGAAGCTAAGGTTTAGCTGAATTGACTTTTTGCTATCACACTGCTGAACTCAGTCTCCTGACGCTGCACTTTTGTGGTGTCAACCACCCAGCCAGCAAACTGGTGACTCCTAGATGGGTCACATTAGAATACAGCTTTAATCAGGACAAGAGGTGTTGATCACAACCACAATACAATCACTGCAAGTACTTCACAAATAAGAGTAACTATCTTGGAAAGACGCTAATATGGGAATTTCCACTGAACTGAACAAGGCAAAGTATACTTGATAGCTCTATTTCTAGGGGTCTTTGAAGAGGGGAAAGGGCTTAAAGCCCATCTACTTGGGCTCAGCTAGGGTACTATGAGTTCGGTTTGGGTCCAAGGATCTAGAAACTTGCAATGCTTGGGTGATTGAAAGGCTTGATTGTCTTTAGCTGAGTAGCTGACTTTGGTGGTTGAAAAGATGCTTCAGAACTCATTGTTCAGTCTGGGCCAAAGGGTCAGTTTAGGGGTTTCCAGTAGACCAGGTTACCAGAGACAAGGGTCCGTTTGGGGTTTCAGAAAACAAGGTTGTCATTAGTGACCTTTTCAATATTTCCAATGCATCCCCTTCTCACCTCTACTCCAGAATCCCATGTTCACAGTACAAGCATTACCTCTACAAGAAGTCTTTCCTCATTCCCTCTCACCTGACCTCTGCTCCCATTTGTTAGTGCTCTTTCTCCACAAATTATCTGCTATTCATTTTATATTTATCATGTAAAAACATGCAATTACCGACAATTTACCTTAATAGAATATATGCCCCTTTAAAAAGAGAGAGCATTAAAAAAGTCTTTATATCCCCAGTGCCTAACAAAGAGCCTAGAAGATGCTTAATAACTGCTTGTTGATGGAATGATTAATGTTCAGCCCAAACTCCCTTTCAGTTAAAAAAAATCAATCCAAATTTATTCCTGACACATTTATCCATTCTTTGATTCATCACATTCTTTGACAGGACTCGCCGCTTCTCATGAAAACCCATTTTGTTATATGACAGTTATAATTGATATGAAATTAGTATATTGATTGGACTGGAATCTTCGCCCTCCCTGTCATTTTCATCTGCTGTTTCTAATCCTACTCTTCAGCACTATAGGAAATATATCTAATTACTATTGTTCAGTCAAATATTTGGACACAGCTATCACGTTCTCCCAGACATCTTCTCTCCAGGTTTAGTCAATCAATCAATCAGCCAATTAATTATTAACAAACATTTGTTAAGCACTTACTTTGTGGCAGGCACTTGTTCTAAGCTCAGGGGTACAAAGAAAAGCAAAAATAGTATTCCTGCTCTTCAGGATATCCCAGTCTAAAGTGAGATAACAGGTGAACTATCTCTCTATGAAATCTATGGAGTGTCCATGGGACGTCATCTCAAAAGGAAGTCACTACTAATGAAATAAGAGAAGACAAAAGTCTCTCATAAGGTGGGATTGGAGTCCTGAAGGACGCTCGGGAAGTTCCAAGTCTGAGGCAAGGAGAGAGCTGTGGCGTTCACAATGGAAATGCAGGAGTTGGAGATGGCGTGCCCTGTGTGAGGAGGAGCAACAGTAACGGCATCCGTAGCACGGGGGTTAAGGTTTGAAAAGCCTTCTACATATGCTCTTCCTTTTGATTCTTACACCAATCCTATAAGATTGTTACTATTATTACGCCTGTTTTTCTTTTTTCTAATGAGGAAACTAAGCCTGAGAGCAGTTGAGAAGCATCTCAGGGTCACACATCTAGAAGTGTTGGGGACAAGATTCAAACCCAGGTGTTCCTCTCTCCAAGTCCATGTCACCGAGATGCTAAGGAAGAGCAAGTAGGCCAATGTCTCTGGATCAAAGTGTATCTGCGGGGAGGAAAATATAAGAAGATTCGTTAGGTAAGAAGGAGGGGGCTTTACGTATGGTCCTCAGGTCACAGGGAATTGGATTTTATTGAGGGGGGGGATGACGTGATTAGATTTGTGCTTTAAGATGACTTTAACAGATGGATAGAGAATAGGATTTAATTCATGGATGGAATCGTCATGTCTTCTGCCCTGCTGAGGTGTGTTTTCATTCACTAGTGTCCTTCTTCAAATGTCATCTTTGCGCCCCAAGGAAGTCCAAGACAGAAACAGAAGGCCAGTCTATGCCACTCCTTGTAGCAACGTGGAAAACATGAAGGGATGGCTTCATAATGGAATTATGGTTTCTGAATATAATGGAATATTATATAAGAAATGATAAAGAATAAAGCAAAACGAAGAAATCTGAGAAGCAAGGAGGAGGTGGCAGAAGGAGAAAAGGAATAGCTATTTGCTAAATGTCTACTGTGTACCAGGCACCATGCTGGATGCTTCATAGATATTCTCATTTGATATTGGCAAATTTTTCTAAACTGATAACAGAACAAAACAAGAAAACCAACTTCAGAGTAATAATTTTTTCTGCATAGGCTACTGCAGTGTTCCCTACACCCCACATTTCCTCTCTTAAGGGCACTCGTTTTACTGTGGAAAAGGGCCAACACGAGGTCTATCACCATATTATAGTAGCTTGGTTTTCCCGTCATCCATACCGTTACCAGTTAGCTGATATCATGGTCTTCTGAAATGCTGTTTCATAGTGAATAGGATGTCGGGCTTGGAATCAGAAAGATCTGAGTTTTTATTTCTGACTCTGACACTTGTTAGCTAGATAAAGCTCGGCAATCACTTTCTCCCATCATTGAAATGAGAATTTATGGCTCAGTGATCTCTAAGCAATCTTCCAGCTGAAAATCTATGACCCTAGGAGCTATGATTCTATGAATACTTCATCACCAAACACTAATGATTGGCTAGGGAATCTTATCTCTTACAGGCTATTTTTTTGATGTCCCAAGAAAAAATACGTGAGGAGGGGGGATAGTTTCCACACAAACAGTTTCTTGAATGTAGCCTTGTGGTGAACTTTGAGGTTTACCATGACGGGCTAATTCTGGACATAGTCTCATTTGAATCTTTCAATCCTATTTATATTCCATCTTTTATTTGAAGTTACCCAGATCTTTAGATTTCTGCCTCATTAGCTTTTTTACAAGTTGGGGAAATGGGTCAGGTCCCCTTAAAATGGCCATTTTCCTTGCCCTGAGACATTTTGAATAACTCCTCTTAGCAAAGGGTTTGGGGGACCAAAGGAAAGGAATTTTAGGATGGACTTTACTTTTTGATGATTTGGGAGGAGGATGAAGATATCTTAAGTGTAATTGCAACAATGCTCAATATAATTTGGAGGAAAAGGGAAGATCCTTTAGCTCATTTGGTGTCAATTTGATGTCCTGGAAGACAGTGAATCTTTAATTTCCAAAGAAGAATTAGAGTAGTAGCCTAGTAGACATTTCTAGAGTGAACAAAGCTTTATGTCACCCCCTTATTAGGGCTCTAAGAAGTTGACAGATTTTAGCTGGTTGGGGAACATTGGATGTGTTGAACAGAATCAACTAGAGCCCTGATGAGAGGAAGTCTATGAGATGGCTGCAAGCTCCTAATTATCTGTATTCATCCGGTGCAGATCAGTAATAAGGGGCTGTGATGCTGCTGTAAGATGTCATCACCTCTTTGTTTGCCCGGATGAACCCGGTCCTGCTCTTGGCTGTCATGACTGTTCACTTCTAAGGTGTTTTCTACACTGCTTTCACATCGTTCCCCAGGTTCTAACTACTATTTTTCTTGGGTTTTGTGTTTATTACTTTTACAATTTCATGTATATGAAATTACATATATGTATCTCCAAGTGGCTACAGCGAGTGGAACTTTTTAACTTCTTTTTCAGTCTTGGACTTCCTTGGGGTATAAAGACCACATTTTAAGAAAGAGCCAATAAACAAAAACGTATTTCAGCAGGGTAGAAGATACGCAGGTCAAAGACATAAATGAAGTCCCATCTTTCCATCCATCCACTAAAGTAATCTTAGAGTACAAGTTTGATCCTGCCATCCCCACACTCAGCCCCTGGTGGGAGGGTCTTTTAAGTTTATCGATAAAAGCAAACATTCCGGCTACTTTACGGCACTGCTTAAACATTCTCCAGGACAACTTAAGGACTTGAGATGGAGTAGCTGTGCTAATTGGGTGTGGGGAGGCAAGCGGGGTGCTGGAGAAGATCACCCGGGCGCTACCCCAGTGAGGGGATCATCTTTGCAAGCTCCTAGTAACTTGCACTCAGGAGCTCGTCTCTGCTTCCCCTTCTGTCCCTCTTCCTTATTCTCTCTTTACCCGTTTCTATGGTTTAGAGCTTCCTACTCCTCTGAAGTAAGTACTGGGTACTTGGTCCGATGACAGCCCAATGGCGGCTTAGCGGGGTTGGAGCCTGCGCATTTTTCTTTTTTCCCACTTCAAATATCTGAAACCAAGTGACTTATTTCTGGTTAGGGGAGGGGGATGACTAGAAAGAATGCCTTGAACTTCTACAATCTTGCTGTAGTATTTGCTTGCATATTTGATTAAAGGTTATATCTTTTATACTTTTGAGTTAATTCGTTTAATTTCTTAATTAGGAAAGATGTTTTATTGCATTTTATATTCCAAAAGTGCCTTGTCGCATTGCACTGGTCATCCTCAAGTTGGAATGACTGGTTTTGGCTTAGGCCTGGGCCTAGAGTACCCTCCATTTCCAAGGCGGAGTCTGACACTTAGGGATGCCTAGTAGCCATTGCCCGCCCTGCGTTATCCTCTCGTGGGTTTCTTTATCTATCAAACAAAGATCCTGGACTGTGCTAAGAAGGGTGCCGAGGAATATCATCATCCCCAGACAAGCTGCATTGTCCTAACAGGGAGCTTAGAGAAGGCTAGTTCATTTCTAACGTTCAGGGGTGCCCGCTGACAGCTCTGCTCCCAAAAGCTTTGCGCATTGTTCTGCATTTGCACCATTTTCTAACTCCGTCACTCTGTTGAAATCTACAGCCGAGGGCTTGAAGATGATGGAGAGAAACGAAGCAGGAAAAATGGCGATGTTGGGTGCAGGTATAGAGCAAGGGATGCAGGGATGGAATTGTTAGCACAGGGGAGCTTCCTCGAGCCCAGTCTCACACGCCACAGGCTGCCCCGCTTGGCGTTCTCTCTTTTCCCTCCCCCAACCAGCTCCTGTGGTTGATAGAAAAATGGCCAGAAGGGAATATCTGGACATCAGGATGCCACAGTGGGCCCTGAGGGGTGCCTCATGCTGGTCTAACTCTACGTCACTCAGCTCCCCCAAGGTCCAGCAGCCCCCTTCTTGTCTGGTGCCAGCCGGTCCTTTGTAGTTCCTTTACACAGTCACCTCCTCTTGGGCTCTCACATTTTCCAAGATGTGGCAGCCAAATCTCCACAGCGTAGAACTGCCAGGAAGTGGAGCCGTTAGAGAGCTCTTCCACCCTGGGCTTTTAGAGTCAGCGAGAAAGAGGAGGGCAATCCAGCGGGAAGAGCAATTTCCCTGGGAGACCTATTGGAAAAGCCTTCAATCCATATCAGCCTGTGGGGGCAGCAGGCTGGCTTTCTTGAGTGAATTCATAAAGCCTCGGAAGAATCCGTAGCACGATTTTCAAAGCCTTCTTCCTTCCCCTGCATCATTGTCTGTGCAAGCCCTTAGTAGATTGGAGCGTAACAAGATGAATCCGCAAGCTCCGTGGTGCAGGCGAGCCAGCCAAAGAAAACCTGCTGCCACTAGCAAGAACCTCTTAAGGTCACCTCCCACAGCGTGACTTTGGCTGTTCACACACGTCCTTCTTCCATAGAAACTGTCATTTGCAACCCTCCCTTTAAGACTGTCAGCCGTCCACTGATTCTCAGTGCACTCAATGCTCGCCTTAAACACAACTTATTTCAATGGCTCCTTTGGGGAAAAAACAGCCCTGCGAACTGTAAATCGTCTTTATATATCACAGTTTCACGCAGCTAAGAAGACTAGAGACCCCTCCCTTGTGGTGTGCACGCTCAGTTTATTCTGGCTGAATGAAGCCTCCTGGGAGAAAATGGAGAGGCGGGGAGGTCCCCGCGTATTCTTTCCTGGCTCAGGAATCGTGACGCGGCTGCAATGGAGAGAAAGGCAAATCGTTCTCCAAACTTTGTGCCCTTGTATGAGGAAGATCAGTCACAGCCATGTTTCAAAGACAGACATCTGGAATGACAACCGTCATGGGAAGAGATCGGATGGTCCTCCTTTCAAATACAAAAAGAAAACTGGGGGCACTGCAGGAGAAATAAGAGGGGATTGACGTAGCTAACACTCAGGCATCTTCCTGGACTACATCTGGAGAAAGGAGAGGATGACTAGAATATAGTTCAACCTATGGAAGGTAAATGGGGTCCGAGTGGAGAATTCACACCCACTCACAGATGTATGAGAGCGGTATGCCTCCTCATTAGAACTGATGAAGTCACGAGGACCTGGAACAATAGTAAAAATGTATAATAATTTAAAAGCCTCCCTTCTTCTAAAGTCTCTTACCACTAGGGATGACACTCTCATTCTCCCCGTCACTCAGGCTTTGACTTGCCACAAACTCATAAAACCTGGCCCATCCGTTGCCAAGTTTTGTCCTTTATAACATCCCATCATCTGTTATATAAAACACATATATGTAAACATACATATAAATGTATGCATGCATATATTTATATGTGTTTAGATGCTGTGCAATTGGGAATCTGTTACCCTAAAAACTGCATTTCCCAGGAACCCACTGACTTCCTGTGTACTTCCTGTAGAAGAGGGATAAATTCAATGGGCGATCCTGGTCTGGTCTCTTTGCTTCCTGTCATGACCATGGTGGTGGGAAGTGGGGGTTTAGATCTTATCCAAGCCGGAACACCAGAGATGAGCGCTCTTCTCTCCACTCAGCTCCAGGGACAGGAAGCAAAAGCTCCCTTCTGCACTTGGGGTCCCTTCAGATCCTCCCTCTGGTTCCAGACTCTGCTGTCAGCAGGGTCCTAGCATGTGCCTAAAACCAGCCTGTGTAAAACCATTTCCCTCACTTGTCTTTCATCCCATTGCTCTTTCTTTCCTTTCCGTAATAGTCATGCAAAATGTGATTCCGCATTAGCCATGTTTCCCCTCAGAAAAGTGTAGGACAACACGTGCTTCACTCTGAGTCCGTCAGTTCTGTCTGGAGTTGGCCAGGAGTCCTTGAAATCCTGGTGAACCGCTGTGTAGATCCGTTATTGTCCCTGAAGCTTTAATGCCTCTATAGAATTGCTGTTCCTGCGTACATGTTCCGTGGGTGAGTCTTTCTTTACATGGCATCAGTTCAGACCGATCTTCCGGGTTGTTCTGAAACCTTCCCCTTCACCATGTCTTATAGAACAACAGCACCGAGTCAGTTCCTATACTACATACCATCGTTTCTGACATCCCCCAGAGTAATGAGTCTCCCCAGTTTCCAGCTCTTTGCCATTACAAAAGGACTGCCCGAACTCTTTTCCTATGCATGGGTCCTCTTTGCTTTTTGCTTGATCTTTCTAAGATCCCAGCTTAGGTCCCAAGATATTGCTGGGTCACAGAGTAAACTCAGTTCCAAAAACACTTGAGGCATCATTCCAGATTGCTTCCCAGCATGGTTGGGCCAGTGCCGCAAACAGTGGTTCAGTACGTGTTTGCCCAAACCCTCTCCAGCGTTTGTCACGTTCATTTTTTGTCGTTTTAGTCAATCTGACGAGTGTGAGAGCTGTTTTACTTTTGTCCTCCAACTAGGTGGAGTCTTTCGACAGCTTGTTTCTTCCCTGACTTTGTGGGAAAGTCCGCTAGTTGTTCCCAAGTAGAGATCATGTTTGCTCTTGGATTTAGATATGCTGTTCTTAAATTTTTAAGGAAAGCCATATTTATTTCTGAGGAACAGTAATAGAAGAAGCCTTGGTTCTCTTACTTCAGGCTTCCCAGTCTCATCCTCACTTCCATGCTCGATCTCCTATTTATAGGCCTGTTTTCAGTAAGATGCTACACATTTTTGATAAAAATCTCTGGGCTGGAGACTGTACTGCCCATACGAGGAGGAGGGGTTTCTGCTTAAATCTGCTACCATCAGCTACCATTATTTTTTTCTGCTTATGCAGTTTATTAGCTCTCTTTTCTTTCTTTTTTTTTAAACCCTCATCTTCCATCTTGGAATCAGTACTGTGTATTGGCTCCAAGGCAGAAGAGTGGTAAGGGCTAGGCCATGGGGGTCAAGTGACTTGCCCAGGGTCATACAGCTGGGAGGTGTCTGAGGCCAGATTTGAACCTAGGACCTCCTGTCTCTAGGCCTGGCTCTCTATCCACTGAGCAACCCAGCTGCCCCCTTTACTAGCTTTCTTAGATGAATGCTACACCTTTTTTTATATAGTCATTAAAAACAGGAACATTGTCTCAAGTTGCCAAATATACCAGAAGAGCTACACTTAGCTTTCTTGAGCTCTTGATGAACATATTCAGTGACTGTAAACAACAAGGGAATGGTAGATAAGGTGACTGACCTGCAGTCAATCAGTAAATATGGATTTCTTACCTACTGTGTGCCAAGCACCACCCTAGCACTAGAGAAGGGAGGAAATTATTTTGTTTAAATATAATAACAATATAATTATTAATTTAAGTGCCTACTATGTGCCAGGTTTTTTGTAAAGCACTTTCTTAATAGTATCACATTTCATCCTCATAATAATTCAAAGAGGTGGGTGCTGTTATTATTTTCCTCATTTTACAGTTGAGGAATCTGAGGCAGAGGGAAAGTAAATGACTTGCCTAGGGTCACTGAGCAAATAAATAGGACAGATTTGAACTCTGTACCCAGGTTCAAGGCTTTTCCACTAAGTTACCTAGTTGCTGGGGATATAAAGAAAGGCAAAAGGCAATCTCTGCTCAAGGAGTTTTCAGTCTAAAGGGAGAGGCGAAAAGCAAGCATGTGCATTGAAACTACATACAGAGTAAACTGGGAATAATCAAAAAGAGGGGAAAGTGCTAGAGGTCTTCAGCACCTCCTGGATTAATCATTCCTCATCTATAGTGACCATTCCATTGAAAGAACTCTCCAAGACCTAAACCAGTTGTACAAAAAAATCAAGCCATTCTCCAATTGATAAATGGGCAAGGGACATGAAGAGGCAGTTCTCAGCCAAAGGAATCAAAACTATTATTAAGCACATGAAAAAGTGCTCTAAATCTCTGATAATCAGAGAGATTCAAATCAAAACAACTCTGAGGTATCACCTCACACCTAGCACATTGGCTAACATGACAGCAAAGGGATGGAGAGGATGTGGCAAAGTTGAACATTCATGCATTGCTGGTGGAGTTGTGAATGGATCCAACCATTCTGGAGGGCAATTTGGAACTATGCCCAAAGGGTGGCAAAAGACTGTCTGCCCTTTGATCCAGCCATAGCACTGCTAGGTTTGTACCCCAAAGAGATAATAAGGAAAAAGACTTGTACAAGAACATTCATAGCTGCACTCTTTGTGGTGGCCAAAAATTGGAAAATGAGGGGATGCCCATCAATTGGGGAATGGCTGAACAAACTGTGGTATATGTTGGTGATGGAATAGTATTGTGCACAAAGGAATAATGAACTGGAGGAATTCCATGGAAACTGGAACAACCTCCAGGAAGTGATGCAGAGTGAGAGGAGCAGAGCCAGGAGAACATTGTATACAGAGACTGATACACTGTGGTACAATCGAACGTAATGGACTTTTCCATTAGTGTCAATGCAATGTCCCTGAACAGTCTGCAGGGATCTAGGAGAAAAAACACTATCCAGATCCAGAGGAAAAAATGTGGGAATAGAAACATAGAAGAAAAACAACTGCTTGATCATGTGGGTCGAGGGGATATGGTTGGATATGGAGACTCTAAATGAACATCCCAGTGCAAACAACATCATTGAAATAGGTTCTGATCAAGGACACAAGCAATACCCAGTGAAATTGTGTGTCAGTTGCAGGAATGGTAGGGGGAGGGGAGGGAGGGAAATAATATCATTCTTGTAATCAAGGAATAATATTCTAAATTGACTAAATACATTAATTTAAATAAAAAAGCCAAAAATTAGAACTCTCCATTCATCCACAGAAGGACCTTAGCCAGGAGGTGGCCACATTATTGTTTCAGTCAATTTACTATTCTGTCTTTTTGTGCATTGATCTTGTTCCATTTCTACTTCAACCACAATGTGAATATTATGCCATCTCATTTCTACTATATATTTTGGTCATTGTTTTTGGCTGAATCTGACTCAGGTTGGTCCTGAAGTAGTTTGATTTAATAGAATCCTAGGGAAGAAAATGAGACACTTCTAGGTCATTCAACAGCTAGAAGAAAAAAAAAAGGACTGTTTCACTAAATGAAAGAAAGGACATTCTTAATTTAGATATACCAGGATACGCTAAGTCAGGTATATCTACCTTGAGCCCCTTGGAGGTGTAAATATAAAAATGATAATGGTGAACTACACAAAATATAGATAGAAAAACTGTTCAATATAGGTTCAAAACTGTTTGGATACTTTTGATAGATGCAATAAAAAGTATTCTCAGTAATGAAATGAAGCTCAAATGTGAACTTCCCTTCAGGGCCAGGTGCAAGGGCACTAAAGAGACTCTTATTATAAAAATAAAATGTTTGTTGAAATATATATGGTTAAATAAAGATTTCTCATTCTAAGGGATTCTAAATCCACCCAAATAAACTCCCAGGTTCCATAAGGAACCGCTTCTGCTGTGTTTCACAGGCTACACTCATCCTCCCTGATCTATCTAACCCAAATTTATACTATCTAAATAAAAACTACCGCTATTGTCCTTATAAATCTTAACTTTGCCTTCAAATTATAAAATAGCAAAAGCTGCTGGTTGAGTCTTGACAAGAATCAAGTTAGGGCTCTGAGTCCTAGTCAAGACAGACTCAGAGTCCAAACCAAAGACCAGTTTTTTCTTTGGTCTTCTCGGAGTTAAACAATCTATAAAACCACAATAGATAGTCAATAGTGTTTCCCAAGTTGGGAAAGGAGAACCCTGAGTTCCTTCAGGTCTTTCCCTCAGACAGGGAGAGGCAAAGATGTTACTTCCTCCAGCCCTGAGAGAGTGTCTGGGTGTGTCTCTGCCAACTGCCAGGGAGAGTAATTGACACAGAAAACGGTTCTAACTGTCACATCTGGAATTGACATGCTCTCAGCCCTGCTTCCAACTCCGGCTCCTTCTCAAGCAGCCTCTTCACTTCTTATCCCTGAATGAATAAAACAAGATTTCTTTTCTAATGTCATCCTTACAGAGGTCAGTCGTCATTACTCCGAGGCTCTAGGCTAGATGATATATGCATGAATGTTTATACATATATAGGCGAATACCTATGTAAACACATGTATACGTGGAGCTCTCTGTATATGTGTATGTATCTTTTTCAAGGAGTTTTAGCAGTGGGTTTGATTTTGATGAGACAGATGCGAGTCAAACTCTAGAAAATCAGGCAGTTGAACGAAGGTAAGTTGATATATGATTTCTAAAATGGTTTGTGGGGTGGTAATATTGTCAAATTCTACAAATTATGACACTGTGCCTCTGAGAGAGGATGTGAATGAGAAGCTTCATCTTCGTGTACATCTGTCACCACAGGTCCATTATAGTCATAGACTATGAGTGATACGTTTTTCCAAAAGTATATATCTATTTTATTGCTTCCTTAATCTCCATTTCCTATGTCATTTTCTACAGTGGCAATGTATTTGTCAAGACTAGATAAATTTACCATAAATGTTAATTTATAGAAATATAAAAACTAATTTCAAAAAGTTAGTGAAAATGTTTTAAAAGATTTATATTTCATTTTAGTTACAAAAATCATTGCCATTTGATATTTGCTGAGTGGTGGGAAAGTTTCAACTTTTTTCAATAAAAGAGAAGATAACATTATCTACTGACGTTATAAAGCACAATAATATCTTAACTGGCTTGGTTATGACTCATTTTTATTGAAAATTATGCCTTTTAATTTAAGATTTGCTTTCACTGATAAAAGTAGCAAGCTAGTATATTTGTTAGCAATTGGTGCGTAGTGAACGAAGTCACAAGCTAAATAATGAGTAGTATTGTTACTAATATTAATATTCAGTAGTAGTACTAACAGTGTGATTCCGGTTTTCCCCATGTACACCAGAAGAAAAAAATGATGTTTTTTCATTGTATACGAGCGTTGTTGAAGGTGAGACTAGCTGGAGTTGTTTGCCAACACAGAGGTCAAATTACATGTTGGAACTGAGTTTTCCTTTAGTTAAATAACAATGGCTCTTGGACTAATTCCATAGGGGGCAGTTAAGCAGCGCTGCACTGGGGCTAGAACTCTGGCTCTAGAGTCAAGAAGGCCTGAGTTCAAATTTGACCTCAGATACTTACTGGTTATGGCAAGTTTCTTGTTTGCCTCAGTTTCCTCATCGATGCGCTCTAGTATCTTTGCAAAGAAAACCTCAAATGGGGGTATGAAGAGTAGGACGTGACTGAATAACAATTGAGCAATGATTGAAAAATTCCTTCGGGACAGCCGGTCTGAAAATCATTTTGAGGTCCTCGAGGTTGAAAAGCAGACATTTAAAAGCAAGCTTTCTGCTAGTAGTTTCTAAACCTGGATAGAATAAGACTCCATTGTGTTGACATGAAAGATACGGGAAGCTCATCAAAAGCTGGCACATCTAAGCCCTCCAAATTTGGTTTTGCTGCTCTTGAGATTTTTGCGGTTGTTTTAAATTCTTAAATCTACCACTTCCTCACATCTGTCTCCTACTTCGCCCTTCCCGTTCCACTCCCCCTTCTTAGGAGACTATTGCAATGGCCTCCTAACTGGTCCTCCTCCCTTCAATCCGTCTGTTCTTCCATCCATCCTTCAAAACATTAGAATTCTCCCTAATGGGTTACTCTACCCGTCACGCTGTAACTCAAAAGACTCCTTTTAATAAGTGGCTTCCCTACTATTTAGCAAATAAAATGAAATCCGTATCACCCTACTGTCCTTGACGCTATTTCCTGGAACCTGTGATTATTTTACTTCCTCTTCCTCTCTCCTCTCCCAAGGCAGGGGAACTTGGAAGGATGCTTTGTTCACACGCGGTGGATGTCTGCTATTGAATTTCTCTTCACATCCTTCCCTGGTGAAAACTCACACATCGTCTTTACACTTTAACTCGAGGCCCCGTCCTTCCTCTATGAACCCTTTTCTGACTTTTCTCCAAGACTTTGACTTTGATGGGGTTTATTGCACCATCTTTGTAGCTGCAGCATTCAACACGATGCATTTTACATAGTAGATGCTTGACAGACAGACTTTGAACAGGGTAAGGATTTAACAAAGAGTTATTGAATTATTAAATTGATTGTATCATTCAATGAGTCTCCAAATGAGGGCTTTATAATCTGGTCATTTCTTTAGTTAGCTGTGACTTTTTTTAAATACTTGCATGAAATTATGAGAACTTAAGCTTATCCCCCCTTATTATTTTTAAAGTTGATTTCCTAAATGGGACTAACTGTGACAAAATATTCTTTGCCCCGAGGCTATCTACGGATATACTTTTTTTTTTAAGTTTCAGAAAAATGAACCTTGAAGAAATTGTATACAAGTGGACAAATGAATCATTAAACTGGCAAAAAATGATGCTTGAATTCCTTGAATTGCAATAATTTTGAAAAAAAATGGGGTCAGAAGCTCTTAAGTCATGAAGATAAAATAAAATTTTAATGTCAGATTCTGGGTCTAGTAAAACAGTTGCTTGATAATATTGACTTATTTGACAACTGCAGGGTCCTCTGATTTTTCTATTGAATACTCTGCCCACAGAAGCATGTCACAACCTCCCTGGGCTTTATTTGTAGATGTTGTGTCCTATGATCAAAAACCATAATCACAGTAGGTGCTGAGCCTTGCTAAACTTAGCTGATCTGCTTTTCATACAATAAACTGTCTCTCGTTCTTTTCAGTGTTCCATAGCTCGTGTTCCACTCAAATTGATTTTTAGAAATTAAGGTCATGGGGGCAGAGAGCCAGGCCTAGACACAGGGGGTCCTGGGTTCAAATCTAGCCTCAGCCACTTCCCAGCTGGGTGACCCTGGGCAAGTCACTTAACCCCCATTGCCTAGCCCTTACCCTCTTCTGCCTTGGAGCCCATACTCACTATTAACTCCATGACTGATTGTTTCCTTCTCTGTGTCTTCATTCCCACTTTGGAGGCATTAGCAGGATCACTGACACAATGAAGACCATAAGCACAGATAGTAAGAATTCCCATCACTCAAATTCCATTCGATCTTATGTAGCAGCTATTAACATTTAGGAGAAAAACTCATGTTTCAAAAACGGCTCAATGAAGGAGCTGTTAATGATCCGTCTTCAGTGAAACTTTAAAATGTCTGCATTTGCTGTGATGTAACGATCTCTGTTGGGTCTTGGTTCTGTCCCTTACTACTCGTGTAACTTTGGGCTGGTCATTTAGACTTGGAACGTCTTGGTTTCCTCGTGGGTACAATGGAGACGCCATTCCTCGTGTGCGCGCGCGCGCTGTTGCTATGTTCGTAGAAACATGTATCTATCTAGAGTCTACATCAGTGTTCCTGTGGGGAAAACGTGTATAAACTGCTTTGAACTACAGAAGTGTGAGCCACCATTTTAAAACCATTGTCTAAGTTGTGATTGAGAACACCGGACGTTTCACATGGAAAAGCATCAACGTGCCAGACTACGAGTCCATAAAACAACATCAAATACGGAGCTGAGCGAGCAACGGAAACCCAAATCTTGTTCTGTGGCTTAAACGCCTGTGATGAAGATAGGATACCGACATTAACTCAAGACATGTTGCAGAGTGGACATATTTTTGTTCTTGTGGCGCAAGTACATCACCATCCTTTAATGACACTTGCTTTTTTGTTTAACGTTCATCAAGTCTTTCACTTTCTATTGGATAATGTGTGTTTCACATTTCGTAGCTTTCGATATATTAAAAATCATTTTCATTTCTAGATTTTTCCTGCATGCCCCTTAAGAATAAAATATTCTACACTTGAACTTTTACTTAAAATACAGAAAGAATAATGTATATAAAACTGTATTTTTTCCTTTAAAATATTTTTCATTTGTTTCATTAAATATTCCCCAATTACATGTAAGAACATTTTAACATTCATTAAAAATTTTTGAAATCCAAATTTTGTCCTTTGCTCCCTTCCTATCCCCTTCCTTGAGAAGGCAAGCAACTTGATACCAATTATGGATGTAACACGAGCAGCAAGGCCAACGAATGGACAGAGTACCAAGTTTGAAGTCAGGAAGACTCATTTTCCTGAAATCAAAACTGGCTTCAGAGATGTCTTAGTTATGTGACCTTGGGTAAGTCACTTAACTCTGTTTACCTTAGTTCCTCAGCTGAGCTGCAGAAGAATATGGCAAGTCGCTCCAGTATCTTTGCCTAGAAAACCCCAAATGGGAATATGAAGTCAAAAATGACGACTAGATAAAAAAACAAAAATACACGTGAAATGATGTAAAACATATTTCCATATTTTAAGAGAAAACACAGATAAACGAAAACAAGAAAAATAAGTAAGGAGAAAAGTGTGGTTCAGTCTGCGTTCGGATCTCAGAATCTCTTCCTTTGTTGGGTAGCATGTTCAGCATGCATCCTTTGACTTGTCTTGGCCCTTGTTCTTGCTCAGAGTAGCGGATCTCCATCGTTAAGAAGCTTTATGTGGCTGTTGCTGTGTACATTGTTCTTGTTTTACTCGCTCAATTTTGCATCCGTTCCTATAGACTTGTTCAGCCATTCCCTGACGGATGAGCATTTCCTCAATTTCCAAATATTCACCGCCACAAAGAAGAGTAATTTTGTTCCAATTCGCCCTTCTCCTTGCTGGTTGGTCTCTACGCGATAGGGACACACAACTACAGAGCGGCCATGCAGCTCTTCGTGTGCCCTTCCAAACCGCTCTCAAGCAGGCTTAGACAAGTTCACAACTGCAGCAGCACATCCGTGTCCCAGGTTTGTCACAGCCCCTCCTGCATGCGTCATTTTCCTTTTCTGTCAGGTTAGCCAATCGCAAAGGTGGGGAGGTACTTCGCCTTGCATTTCCCGCGCAAATAGTGGCTTGGAGCTCCCTGACCGCATGACGACTGATGGCCTCGGTTTCCTCTCCTAAAAACTGCCTCTTCATAACCTTTGACCCCCTAGCAGCTGAGAAATGATTCTGTTTTATCCGTTTGGCTTGGGTCCCTATACATTGGGGAAATGAGCCCTTCCCCTCACCCCGCTTTTTCTGTTTTCCTTCTCATGTTGGCTGCATTCGTTTTGCTTGTCCAGAAGTTTTTCAATTTCACGTAATCAAAATAATCCATATTACTTCCCAGATTCTCCTTATGTCTTATGTGGTGATAAACTCTTCTCCTATCCATAGATCTGATCCATTTTTATGTTCCTCTAATTTAATTATGCTATTATCCACTGTGGTCTTATTTGTGCACGGAGTGAAACATTTGTTTCTGCCTCGTTTCTACCAAAGTACTTTCTAGTTTTCCCAGCAGTTTTTTCAGAGGGTGACTTCTTCCCCAAGCTCGACTCTTTGGGGCTTTCAAACACCCAATTACTATCTATGGTCGTGTATTACTGTGCCGTGTCTCATACAGTCCACTAATCCGCCACTACGGCTCAGTGAGGACCAGGATGCTTTTCTGATTGCCAGTTTGTGAAACAGTTTGAAATCAGAGCTGCTAAGCTTCCTGCCTTTGTATTTTTTCACTGATCCCCTTGATATAATTGTTGTTCCAGGTGAATCTTCTTCTTCTTTTTTCTAACACCATAAAATAATTATTTGCAATGGCTCAATGAGTAAACCAGTTTAGGTAGAATTGTCATTTTGATTGTATTTGCCTGGATTATTAATATTTCCCCAAAGTTTATGACTGTCTTTGTTTGTTTGAAAAGCGTTTTATAATATAATACGTGTTTATATAGTCCCTGGCTTTGTCTTGGCAGGTAGACTCCCAAACATGTTATATTATTTGCAATTATTTCAAGTGTAATTTCCTTATCTATATCTTACTATTGGTTTTGTGGTCATGCATAGAAATACTGATCATTTCTGTGGCTTCGTTTCATATCCTGAGACGGTGTTAAATTGTTTCAGCAAGTTTTTTATTCGATTCTGTAGAGTTTTTTAAGTGACCATCATATATGCAATGAGTGATAGTTCTTTTCTTCATGGCCAGTTTCTAATCCTCCAATTTCTTGTCTGTTGGGATAGCCTGCATTTCTGTACAATACTGAATCAGCGTCTCTTTGTAAAACAAAAGTCTTGCTAATGGACATCCCTGTTTCACCTCTGCTTTATTGGGAAGGTTTCAGATTTATCTTGATTATAGAATGGCTTGCTTTGGGTTTTAGATAGATGCTACTTATTGGTTTAACAAAGGCCCCATTGATTGCTAAGATTTTTAGTGCTCTTAATAGGAATGTTTGAAGGGGGCAGCTACCTGGCTTAGTTGCTGGAGAGTCAGGCCTGGAAATAGGAGGTCTTGGGTTCAAATTTGGCCTGAGACACTTCCTAGCTCTGTGACTCCGGGGAAAACACTGAATCCCTATGCCTAGCATCTACTACTCTTCTACTTAGTACCAATACACAGTATTGATTTCAGATGGAAGGGAAGGGTTTCCAAAAATGGAATGGACGTTGTATTTTCTAAAAGGATTTTTCTGCATGTATTAATATTCATATCATTTTTGCTTTTTAAAAGTCATTCATACAGTCAATTATACTGATATTTTTCCTAATACTGAACCAGCCCTTCCTTCCTGGTATAAATCCCACCTGGTATTAGCGTATGATTTTTATGATATGTTGCTATTATTATCTGTTGTTTGTTCATTAAGGAAATTGATTTTTAGTTTTATTTTTCTATTTTTGCACTCTTTGTGCCAGAAAAAGAATTTGGTGGACGTTATTTACTTATTTTTTTCAAATAGTATATGTAGTATTGGGATTAATAGTGTAATAAATATTTGGTAGAATTCACTTGTAAATCCATTTGATCCTGAGAAGTTTTTCTTAAGGAGTTCATTGATGGCTTTTTCAATTTTCTTTTCTAAGAAAATGGATATTAAAGGGTTATTTAAGGCAGGGTTATTTAAATATTCTATTTCATCTGTTAATCAGGACAGTGTATATTTTTGTAAATATTCATTATTTCACTTAGATTGACAGTTTTACTGGCATATAATTAGGCAAAGTAATACCTAATCATTGAATATTTTCATTGCCAGTGCATGCACCCTTTTAATTTTTGAATGTGGTAATTTGGTTTTCTTCTTTTTTTAAAAAATAAAGTGGATGATTTATATATTTCAATGGTTTGTTATAAAATCAGTTTACATATATTTATTAGTTCAATTTTTTTACTTTCAATTTTATTAATTTCCCTTTCAATTTTAAGACGCTTGTTTGGGTGCTTTATTTGGGAATTTTAATTGGTTATTTTTCTATTTTTTTTTTAATTACAAACCCAATTCACTGATCTCCTTTTTTTCTTTCTGGATGAACACTTTTAAAGACATAAAATTTCCCCTAATCAGGACTTTGTTTGTATCCCATGAATTTTTGTATTTTTTTCATCTTTCCATTAAATGAAATTATTGTTCCTATAATGTGTTTTAGACCATCTCATTCATTAAATTTGATTATTTAGTTTCCTATTAATTTTTAATATATGCTTCTTGACCCATAGTGAATATAATTTTATTGTATTGCATTTAGTATTTCTGTTTTTCTGCATTGGGTTGTGAGGTTTTTATGATATAATATGAAGCTGATATTTGTGAAGGTGCTCTGTACAATTGAGAAAATGTATATTCTTTTTTGTTCCCATTATATTTCCTTCAGAGATCAATCATATCTAACTTTTCTAAGATTCTATTCATCCCATTAACATCTTTCTTCTTTTAGACTGATTTAACTCTTCCACAAAATATTAAGCACCTTAATTAAGAGCAAGATTTTGGTCATTATTAAATGGTTTACATGTCTCATTTGTGTCAGGGACAAACCTGAACCGTCACACTGACCTGGATGAATTCTGGCATAAGCCAGGGCATACGGGGATGGATGGGAGTTCCAGAAGTTTAAAGGCTCTTGAGAAGAATGAATCTAAACTAAAGGGAAGCTTTATTTTCATTAGAGAAAGAGGGTTACAGAAGTTATAGAAGGTGGGAAAGTTGCATAAGGAGAACATTCTAGCGACAAGGTCTATTAGGGCATGACAGAGTTGGCAATAGGAGTTGGAAACCATGTTTTTAAAGAAGATCTGAATGAGAATAAATTAAAACACATAAAACATACTTCCAAAGCAATAGGGACTCTTGGGGAGCAGGAAGTAAATGGCAGGTTTGGGAGGTCAAAAACAATGAAGGAATGTAAAACACACTTGCACACACACACACACAGATGTGGTAATCCAGACAGACACACAGTGAGAGGCAGAGACAGAGAGACAGAAAAAGAGAGATAGAGATAAAGAGAAATGGTCATCTAAATAACTTCTAAGACCCTGAGATAAATCAGGATATTAAATAAAAGGGGACGAGTGGCAAGAAGTAAAACAAAACCTGGCCCAGTTAATTTAATTGCTTAAACTTGCCCTTGTACACCTCTATATTCCCACAAAAGAGAACGACTTAATGGGTAAGAAAAAATTCATTTTGTACAAATGGGGAAGAATTTTAAATATATATTTCTATCTCGCTCTGTATTTATTCATACACACATATATGCGTGAGTATATGTATATATCCTCACCCAGAGAGCATTTCAATTCCATTACCCACATGCTAGTTTAATTTTATTTCTGCGATGTATTGATGTCTTCATTTCTTATTTTGCTTTCATTGACTATTTTAGTTCTGTTCCTCTTATTTAACTTGTCCCGGGTGGCTTAAATAGTTTAGAGTCTTTTGGTTTCTTCAACATTTTTATCATCCAGATTCATATATGATTTGAATTTCTATCTCCTGACTTTTCAACTTGTGTTTCTAATAAGCTTTATGCCCTGCTCTTTGATGTTTTCCCCTTTATTCCCTGTATGCTGCTTCTTAAAAACTAGCTGAATTTCCTGTTTGCGCGGGGATCTGGATCTTATTTCTAGGGCAGTGAATTACGTAGGAGGCTTTGAAGGCGGCGGAATGAAGCCCCCCATCTCCAGGATCAAGCTTGCCCCTCCCCAGGCAGAGGCAAATTGAGGAACAGAAGCCCGTGTTTCTGGCCTCTTCTGTTCGTCGGTCAGTTTCATCAGCTCCTCAATATCAGAGACGGCGTTGGGCAGCCGCTGAGCCTCCTCGTCCTGCTTCTGCCTCCCAGATTCTCCCCTTGGCGCTCCTCTCATCCATCAGGCCGCGCTCTTGCTGGATTCTGACCAGTTTACCTCCATGACGTTGCTCTTGTTCGTCTCTTCTATCTCCCAAAGAGTCTCTGAGCCTCCCCCAAACCATCGCAACAGCTTCTTATTGGACGACAGCTTCAGGTCGGTCCGTCTCTGCGGCCGGCTGTCTTTGCCATGGCCAAAGTGATATTCCCAAACACAGTCTGACTATGTCACACTCTTCAAGCAAAGGAAAGGACAACCCACGAGCGCCACCCAGAGAGGAGACGGCGGCAGAGCCCATTTCTCATCCTCTTCTGACCCGGCACGTTGGCCAACTTGGACCGCAGGCAGGGCTGCAGAATGGAGGGTTCGAGGGCGCCCCCTGATGGGCTTCGAGTTCTGCTTCTCATCTATGACTTTAAGACGGACAGCCGCCTCCTCTGAGAGGTAGAGACTGTGTAAGAAGTCTTCGTAGTAGAGCCACCTTGATTCCCCTTTAGATGCTTTTATGGTGGTGCCAAACTGGTGTTTCTGTCCCAGTGCCCGACACACGGTCAGTGCTAGAGAAATGTTAGCTGCTGTGACTCACACACACATCATGCTCCATCTTCCGTCTGCACCAGCCTCACGACGCAGTTCCTGGAATTCCCTCTTTCCTGGCGGCTTTCCTTCCCACCTGACCTCGAGGGCGTCCTTACTAAAGCCTCCAAGCTATCCGTGTGCATTTATTTTGGATGTACTCGTGTGCATCTACATCTGTTGTTCTTGTCTCCTTACAGTTACGTTTGGTGTTGTGGGTCCCTGAACCCGATAGTGCTTGTCACAGGTGACTTCTTATTTACTGCCTCATTGATTAGCGGCCAGTGTGGCTCCTGCAGGCATGTCAGTGACCCAAGTTCCGGGTCCGTAGTCGCGCCTTCCTGTCCTCACTGCTATCCATCAAACTTTGAGTAAAGGTCCGTCATGGTAGTGAATGTTCTACTTAACCAGGTAAAAAAGGAATAATCAAATGTAGGAGAAGCCATCTCCGTTCTCTCCACCCATTACTCTTATTCAAAACTTAAAGAAACTGATTATTATTATTACATAAACATGGTAAGTAGAATCTTTCATCTGCCAAAGGTACAGGAAGGTTCATTTATCAGCTATTCGAAGAATCATGGAGTTTGCAAAGAGGTCCAAATGCATTATTGCACCCCTCTATGACTGACCAATTAATCAATCAACCAACATCATCAATTGCCAAATTTCAGCAGGCATTATTCTAAGCTCTGGGGTCACAAATAAGTGCAAGAGTAGTGACAGGAGCTTGTATGTTCACACGAGGGAAGCGATACCGGCAGGGACCAAGGCATGCTACCATGTTCCCGTCTGACTTTTCCTCAGTTTGCCCTCAGCATCTCTGCTGCCTTGAGAGACGTCTTCTTTGCTGGAAGAACTGGAAGCCTATTCATTGGGCCAAGATGCAGACAAGATATTGAGGGCCAAACCCGAGAAGTCTCCTGCCCAAGTGTCCATCCATCAGAGGCAGGGCAGGGAGGAAACCGCCACAGAATACTTGAATGGGAGGGAGAGGCCAGTGATTGAAGGAGGAAGGGGAGACATCAGCCAGTGTCCGGCTACAGGTGGCTTATATAAATTTCTTAGGTAACTAACCCACTTTCCAGCTATTATATGTATATCATCCCTATTAGCCTTGATGAGGAATACAAGGCTGGGGAATTATCCTAATTTGGTAAAGATTGCTCACTTGAAAAATGAGATTCGGCTTCTATCACTTGACTGGAGAATAGAGTGTAACCTGCACCATCTCCGTCTGCCTCCTTCTTAGCTCTAGTTTATAGGACATGAAAGCTAATGGGAAACTGTAGGGAAAAATCCTCATAATGAGTGATCAAAACGCCCAAAAAACCCTATTATTTGCCGCTGATTTCATTTCACCTCTCATTTATGTGTAGCAATGAGGTGTGAAAATTGTTCTTTGGTTGTCTAAAATGGATCAGTAAATGGCACTGCAGCACCCGTTGATGCCGTTTCATGTGAATGGGTGAGGTGCACGTTACAATTAATTCCTGGGTTTAAATTAAAAAATAGGCAATATCCAAATGAAGCTGTACCTCCTGTTCATGTGAGGCTTCTACGGAATGATTCATCAGCTCTTTGAAGTCAAGTGAACAATAATGCTCCCTCCATAAGGCCTCTTTTCCTTTTCAAAAGCCTTCCAATTGAGCAATTTGTGCACAAATTAGATCCAATGAAAATTGAATAATACAGTGAAACATATTTGTATATTTTATTATGCCAACCGCTAGCAAGAGTCATATTCAGAAAGCACATTTGAAAGCCCAGTTTAAAGCCCAAATAGAGTCTGAGAGTGAAGATAAATGTTCTCTATGCCAAATTCTCATCCAGTAAAGAGCCCAACAACACTCATTTTTAAGCAATTGGAACTGATATATTCTGCCTTGTGATTGAAACCCTCCAAGGAAGTGAGAGGTCAGTAAAGGAGGAGGCTTATTAAAACCTTCAGACTCCTGAGAGGCCACTGAAAACACTGATTCTATTGATAGGATTGGAATGAATATTTGGTTTCTTTTGCTTCAAGGTCACATGTTGTTCCATCATCTTGAAGCTATCTTGTATACATTTCTTTTATTTTTTACAATAATCACTTTATTTCCCTCCCTCCCCTCCACCCACCCTTCCCACAGCTGATGCACAATTTCATTGCGTATTACTCCTGTCCTTGATCAGAACCCATTTCCATGTTGTTGTTTGCACAAGGATGTTCATTTAGAGTCTGCATCCCCAACCATGTCCCTTCGACCCATGTAGTCAAGCGGTTGTTTTTCTTCCTGTTTCTACTCCTAGTTTTTCCTCTGAATGTGAATACATTCTTTCTTGTAAATCCCTCCAAGTTGTTCACGATCACTGCATTGTCACTAATGGAGACGCCCATTACATTCAATTGTACCACCATGTGTCAGTCTCTGTGTACAATGTTCTCCTGGTTCTGCTCCTCTCGCTCTG
The DNA here is from genome assembly GCF_027887165.1 of Monodelphis domestica. Lineage (NCBI taxonomy): Eukaryota > Metazoa > Chordata > Mammalia > Didelphimorphia > Didelphidae > Monodelphis > Monodelphis domestica. The sequence continues at coordinate 529,308,830 of NC_077229.1, read as the reverse complement.
CATCACTTCCTGGAGGTTGTTCCAGTCCCCATGGAATTCCTCCACTTTATTATTCCTTGTAGCACAATAGTATTCCATCACCAGCAGATACCACAGTGTGTTGTTTTGATTTGCATTTCTCTGATTATAAGAGATTTAGAACACTTTTTCATGTGCTTGTTAATAGTTTTGATTTATTTAACTGAAAATTGCCTATTCATGTCTCTTGCCCATTTATCAATTGGAGAATGACGACTTAATATTTTTTACAATTTGTTTAGTTCTTTATAAATTTGAGTAATTAGACCTTGGTCAGAGGTTTTGTAATGAAGATTTTCCCCCAATGTGTTGCTTCCCTTCTAATTTTGGATAAATGAGTTTTGTTTGTACAAAACCTTTTTAATTTGATATAATCAAAATTATTTTTACATTTTGTGATTTTTTTTCTAGCTCTTGCTTGGTTTTAAAGTCTTTCCTTTCACAATGATCTGACAAGTATACTATTATATGTTCAACTAATTTGGTTATAGTTTCCTTCTTTATATTCAGGTCATTCACCCATTCGGAGTTTGTGTAAGATGTTGATCCAAACCTAATTTCTCCCATACTGTCTTCCTATTTTCCCAGCAGTTGTTATCAAATAATGGATTTTGGTCCCTAAAACTGGGATCTTTGGGCTTATCATAGACTGGCTTGCTGAGGACATTTAACCCGAGTCTATTCCACTGATCCTCCTTTCTGTCTCTTAGCCAGTACCAAATTGTTCTGATGACTGCTGCTTTGTAATATAGTTTGAGATCTGGGACTGCAAGTCCTCTTTCCTTTGCATTTTTTTTTCATGATTTCCCTGGATATCCTTGATTTTTTTGCTTCCAAATGAACTTTGTTATGTTTTTTTTTTTCTAATTCAGTAAGAAAAGTTTTTTGGTAGTTCAATGGCTATGGCACTAAATAAGTAAATTAATTTGGGCAGGATTGTCATTTTTATTATATTAGCTCGTCCTACCCATGAGCAATCAATGTTTCTCCAATTGTTTAGATCTAGTTTTAATTGTGTGGAGAGTGTTTTGTAGTTGTGTTCATATAGTTTCTGTGTTTGTCTTGGCAGATAGATTCCTAAGTATTTTATATTGTCTAGGGTGATTTTGAATGGAATTTCTCTTTCTACTTCTTGCTTCTGAAATGGGTTGGAGATATATAGAAATGCTGATGACTTATGAGGGTTTATTTTGTATCCTGCGACATTGCTAAACTTGTTGATTATTTCTACTAGCTTTTTGGTAGATTCTCTGTTCTTTAAGTAGACCATAATATCATCCACAAAGAGTGATAGCTTGGTCTCCTCATTGCCAATTTTAATACCTTCAATTTCTTTTTCTTCTTTAATTGCTACTGCTAGTGTTTCTGGTACAATGTTAAATAATAGAGGTGATAATGGGCATCCTTGTTTCACTCCTGATCTTATTGGGAAGGCTTCTAGTTTATCCCCATTGCAGATGATGTTTGATGTTGGTTTTAGATAGATACTGTTTATTATTTTTAGGAAAGGTCCTTCTATTCCTATACTTTCTTTTGTTTTCAATAGGAATGTGTGTTGTATTTTATCAAATCCTTTTTCTGCATCTATTGAGATAATCATGTGATTTTTGTCAGTTTTCTTGCTAATGTGGCCAATTATATGGATGGTTTTCCTAATATTGAACCATCCTTGAATTCCTGTTATGAATCCTGCCTGGTCATAGCGAATAACCCTCATGATCACTTGCTGGAGTCTTTTTGCTAGTATCCTACTTAAGATTTTTGCATCTATATTCATTAGGGAGATTGATCTATAGTTTTATTTCTCTGTTTTTGACCTGCCTTGTTTTGGGATCAGTACCATGTTTGTGTCATAAAGTGAATTTGGTAGAACTCCTTTCCTAATTCTGTCAAATAGTTTGTATAATATTGGGGTTAGTTGTTCTTTGAATGTTTGATACAATTCATTCCTGAATCCATCTGGACCTGAAGATTTTTTCTTAGGGAATTCTTTGATGGCTTGTTCAATTTCTTTTTCTGATATGGGGTTGTTTAGGTAATCTATTTCTTCCTCTGTTAGGTTAGGCAATTTATATTTTTGTAAGTAATCATCCATATCACCTAGATTGCCATATTTGTTGCCATATAATTGAGCATAATAGTTTTTAATGATTACCTTAATTTCCTCTTCATTAGAGGTAAGGTTTCCTTTTTCATCATGGATATTGTCAATTTGGTTTTCTTCTTTCCTTTTTTTAATTTAACTGACCAGTACTTTGTCTATTTTATTGGTGTTTTCAAAGTACCAGCTTCTAGTCTTCTTCATTAAATCAATAATTCTTTGACTTTCAATGTTATTAATTTCTCCTTTGATTTTTAGGATCTCTAATTTAGTTTTCATCTGAGGATTTTTAATTTGTTCACTTTCTAGTTTTTTAATTTGCATGACCAGTTTATTGACCTTTGCTGTCCCTAATTTGTTAATATATGAACTCAAGGACATACATTTCCCCCTGAGTACTGCTTTGGCTTCATGCCATAGGTTTTCAAAGGATGCCTCATCATTGTCATTTTCTTCAATGAAATTATTGTTTCTATGATTTGTTCTTTGACTAACTGGTTTTGGAGAATTGTATTGTTTAATTTCCAATTAATTTTTGATTTACCTCTCCATGTGCCCTTCCTAATTATTATTTTCATTGCATTGTGATCTGAGAATGTTGCATTTATTATTTTTCTGCACTTTTGCACTTGTTTGCAATGTTTTTATGCCCTAATACATGGTCAATTTTTATGAATGTACCATGTGCTGCTGAAAAAAAAGGTGTATTCCTTTTTCTCCCTATTTATTTTTCTCCACATATATACTAACTCTAATTTTTCTAAGATTTCATTCACTTCTCTTACCTCTTTCTTATTTATTTTTTGGTTTGATTTATCTAGTTCAGATTGAGGAAGGTTCAGGTCTCCCACTAGTATAGTATATTTTTTCTATCTATTTTGTCCTTGAGCTCCTCTAGTTTCTCCTTTAGAAATTTGGATGCTGTGCCATTTGGTGCATACATGTTGAGTACAGATATTTCCTCACTGTCTATAATGCTTTTTATCAGGATGTAATTACCTTCCCTATCTCTTTTAACTGGATTTATTTTTACTTTGGCTTTGTCGGATATCACGATTGTGACTCCTGCCTTCTTTTTCTCAGTTGATTTGGCTTACATTTTCTCAGTTGGCTTATATTTCTCAGTTGATTTCCCAATTGATTTGGCTTCATCCTCTTATTTTCACTCTACCTTCCCCACGTAGATTCATGTAGACAGCATATGGTAGGGCTTTGGCTTCAAATCCACTCTGTTATTCGCTTGTGTTTTATGGGTGAGTTCATTTCATTCACATTCAGATTTAGGATTACCAGCTGTGTATTTCCTAGCATTTTGGTTTCTACTCCTAGTCCTGCCTTTTCTTCTTTCACTATTTCCTTCTATACCAATGTTTTGTTTTTTAATCATTTCCCCTAATTCTCACCCTTATTTTAGTTCCCTTTCAAACCTCCTCCCTTCTTATTCCTCCCTTATTTTTTAACAACCCTCTTCCCTCCCCCTCCCTTGTATTGCTTCCCTCTCCACCAGTCCATTTGTTACCCTTCTACTTCCCTATAGGGTGCAAATCAACTCTCTGCCCTAATGGATTGAATTGTTCTTCCCTCTTTAGGTCAATTTCAATGCACTTATGAGTTGAGTATTTCCTATCTCTAACCTCTTTACCATTTCTGTGTATTGATGTTCTCCCCCTCCTGCCATGTGCTTCTTTGTTACATATAAATTTACCCCCTTCAGTTTTTCTTTTCCCATTTCTTTTGGTAGTAACCTCTTTTTTTTAAATCTATCTATCTATCTATCTATCTATCTATCTATCTATCTATCTATATCTATCTACACACATTTATGTCTTGTCATTTCATCCTATACAGTTTGTCACTGTTCCTTCTAAGTGTATTTCTCCTAGTTGCCCAGTTGAAAATAATAATTTTTAAGAGTTACCAATGACCTTTTTTCTTATAGGGATACATATCATTTTAACTTATTTGGTCGCTTAAAAAAAAAGTTGGGTTTTTTTCTTTTGTTTTTCTTTTTTCCCTCTTTCTTAATTTACCTTTTGATGATTCTCTTGAATTCTGTGCTTGGGCATCAAATTTTCTTTTCAGGTCTTGTCTTTTCTTTACAAATGCTTGGAATTCTTCAATTTTTTTGAATGACAATACTTTCCCCTGTAAGAATATAGTCAGTTTTGCTGGGTAGTTGATTCTTGGTTGTAGACCTAGTTCCCTTGCTTTCTGGAATAGCATATTCCATGCCTTTGGGTCCTTCAGTGTAGATGCAGCCAGGTCCTCTGTTATCCTTGCTGTAATTCCATGGTATGTGAATGACTTCTTCTTAGCAGCTTGTAATATTTTTTTTTCCCTTGGTCTGATAGTTCTTGAATTTGGCTGTAACATTCCTGGGTGTTATCAGGTGGGGATTAAATACAGGAGGTGATCTGTTGATTCTTTCAATCTCTACTTTTCCCTCTTGTTATAGACTATCAGGGCAGTTTTCTTGTATAATTTCCTGTAGTATGATGTCCAGGCTTTTTCCTTTGCCATGGTCTTCTGGTAGACCAAGGATTCTTAAGTTGTCTCTCCTGGAACAATTTTCTAAATCTTCTGTTTTGTGAATGAGATGCTTCATATTTTCCTCAATTTTTTCATTCTTTAGATTTTGTTTTAGAGTGTCCTGTTGCCTTGTGAAATCACTTGATTATAGTTGTTGTATTCTGGTTCATAAAGACTGGATTTCATCCCTGGATTTTTGGTCATCCTTCTCCTTCTGATCTGATTTTCTTTGGAGGTCATCTTTCATCCTCTTTATCTCATCTTTTGTCTCCTTTGCCTCATCTTTCTTCTTCTTTACCTCATCTTTCATCTCCTATGCTTCATTTTTAAGCTGGTTGATTTTTGGCTTTCAAGACACTATTTTCTCATTTTAGTTCAAGTGCCTGTGTTTCCAGATGACTTATGTTAGTTTTTAAGTTCTTTTTCCAATTGTCTTCAGCCTCTCTTAATTGTGTTTTGAATTGTATTTTGAGTTCTTCTAAAGCCTGTGTCTAATTTGCTGGGTTTTCTATTTTGGGCTTTTCCGTCAGTCTTCCCTCTTGCAGTTTTGTCAGTAAGTCTCTCAGTGCAGTCTTTGAGGAAGGGGTATTGGAGCTTTTTCTTCCCTACCCTCTGGATGCTTTGATTGGATTAAAGTCCAACAGACTGTGGGGGAGGAGTGTTGGAGCTGGAACTTCCCTGCTCTCTGAAGTCTTTTGATGTTATTAAGTCCAACTGGGTTGGGCTGGATGTTCCCTGAGCCCAAAACATCCTGGAAGGGGGGGAGCAATATGGAGGGCCTCCTCTGCTGCAACTAGGCTCCCTGCTCTAGGATCCTTCTCTAACTCCTTCCCCACCACCTGTGTTCCATGCTCTGAGCCTGGCACAGCTTTGACTGCAAGGTAATCCCTCCAGACCAGCACCTTTGCCCACCCAGAGTTTCCAGCTGCCGCTGGAGGCTTAGCACTCTAGTTGTGTGTGTGGGTTAAACCTGAGTGTTCTCGAATTCCAGCTTTTGGGGTGAATACCTTTTGAATTGAGTTCATCAGGAGGGTTCCTTGGCTCTGTCTTGTTGTTAGGTTTTATTTTCAGTCCCCTAGGAGCATTTAGTTTGTAATTGGTAAGGAAGGGTTTTCAGAGGTCTGAACTTTCGCTGCCTCTATGCCTCCATCTTGACCAAGACCCACTATCTCATTTTAAATGATTAATCAATGTTCTTTTCTTTCCTTATTTTTGATATGATTATTATCAAGCCTTTTTCAAAAACATTCCTATTAAACAGGAAATTTATGAACTTAAAAAAAATTCCTCCCACTTCTCCTTTCTCCCCAAAATGGCAAGCAATATTGTATAGTTTGTACATATATCATCACATAACATATATGTCTCTGTTTATCATGTTTGTGAAACATATTGTTTCTATTAGAGAAAAATTGTGGAGGAATTAAAGTCAAGAATTATGTTTCAATCTGTATTTGATTTTGTCTACTTCTATTTTGGTGAATATCATTTTTTATTATGAGTGTCTTGGAGTTATATCGTATCCTTGCCTTGCCAATAATGGTTAAGTCATTCATAGTTGATTGTCATATATTATTATTGTTACTTTGTACAATGTCTGGGTTCTGCTTACTTTACTTTGGATCACTTTATATAAGTCTAACCAGGTTTTTTTGTAATCATCTTGTTTGTCTTATCTTATGGCACACTAATAATCTATTACAGTTATATATCACAAGTTATTTAGGAATTTTCCCCTAGATGGATAATCCTTCATTTTCCAGTTTTTTGGCACCACAGAAAGAGCTGCTATAAATATTTTAGAACATATTCTTTCTTTTCCTTCATCATCTAAGGGAATAAGCCTAATAGTAGTATTGTTGGTTCAAAAACTATACAAATTTTAGTTACTCCTATAATTCCTGATTACTCTCCAAAATAGTTGGATCAGTTCACAGTGTTAGTGTCATGATTTTTCCACATCCCCTCCAACCTTTGTCATTTTGTCCTTTTATCATTTTAACCAATCTGATAAGTATGAAATTATATGTCAGAGTTGTTTTGATTTAAATTTGTCTACTCAATAATGGTTTAAACCATTTTTTCATATATTTATATATAGCTTTGATTTTTTTCTTTATATTCTTATATATTAGATGAATTTCTCTCTGTATTTTAGATACGAGACCTCTATCCAAGGAACTTTCCTCCCCTACTCACTTCTTTCCTTCTAATCTAGGTTACATTAATTTTATTTGTATAAAATCTTTTTAATCTAATATATTCAAAATTATTCATTTTACATTTAACAATATTTTTTAGTTTTTGGTTTATTCATAAATTATTTTCCTTTTCATCAATCTGAAAAGTAATATATTCCCTATTCTCTCTAACTTGTCTCCCTTTATACGTAGGTCATAAATTCATTTTGATCTTATCTTTGTAAATGGTATAAGATATTGTTATGTATATGATTTCTGTCAAACTGCTTTGCAGTTTTTCCAAGAGTATTTTTTTTTACCAAATAGTGAATTTTTATTCCAAAAACTTGAATTTTACCTTTTTCAAACAGAAGATTACTATAATCTTTTGTAATTTTTCCTGTATATCTTTCTTTTTCACTGACTGACTTTTCTGCTTAGTCAGTACCAGATAGTTTGGATAATTATGGATTTACAATGCAATTTGAAATCTGGTATTTATGGACCTCTTTCTTAAGTTCCCACCCCATTATTTCTTTTGATACTTTTTACCTTTTGTTCTTTTTTTTTAAAGAGTGAACTTTGTTATTTTTTCCTAGCACAATAAAATATTTTTTGTTAAATAAACATAATTTGAGTTTAAAAGTTAATAAATACAACAAAAAGAAAATTAAAAAGAGTGGCAGAAAAAATGAGAAACAAAGAAATTAGCAATATATAAGAAACATGTGAAAATTTAAAGAAAATAAAAATGAGAGTTTGGAAGAAAATTCCATTTGAATTATCTTAATCTATATTTCTTCCTCTTTCCTATCATAAAACAGTAGCTTTAATCATGATATCAGATAAAGAAAAAAATAATTACAATGATGGTAGGAAAATTATATTGTATCCACATGAACAATAGATTATGAATCAATATCAATAATAAACATATTATTCAAATGTCATAACATTTAACTTATCTCAATAAAATATCTAGATTATTAAAAAGACATTCTAAGTGACATAATAACCATCAGTGATTTGAATGTTTCCTTTTCAGAGATAAAAAAGGAAAATTGAAAGAAGTGATGCCAAATTAGAATTGATAGACTTCTGAATTATCTTCTGAATTTCAAAATTAATGGAAACCTGTTTCTTAGCACCAAACTGTGCTCAAGATCTTACATATACTTCATTAAAAATTTAATGTTAAAATCAATGGAGGATTATGTATAAAAAAAGGAAAATATCCACGTTAAAATATAAAGTCCAAACCATTAATAATTCAATCTCAGAAAATGAAATTGAACTGGTTATAAAGAAAATACAAAAGAAAATGAAAAAAATTCTGGTCTAGACATATTTGCATATCAATTCTATCACATTTTAAAGAACAACAAGTAGCTATGGTAACATCTATTAGGAAAAAAATACCAATCTCATTTGATGGGATATAGTCCTTATATCTAAACCAGTAAAGGATAAAGCAAAGAAATAGGACTATAGACCTATCACTGATGATTATCAATTCAAAACTTTATAATAAAGTCCTGGGAAAATTTATAGTTCACTATATTTATATTGCTTATACATATATATTGGTTTACATTATGATTCAACATTAGGAAAATTATTAATGTAGTCATTTTACAAATAAAACAATCCCCAAACACATAATTAGAAAGTCTCCCTGGCAAAATATAAGAAAATACCATTTTTATAAACACGATTCAAAAGTATATAGTTCAAAAGTAGCAGATTGCAAAGTGAAATTATCAGAATTCTTCCCTAATATATTTAGCAGTAAAGTAAATATCTATATTTGGTGTATTATATTTCTAGGAATGCTGGAATAAAAATAAAATCAGGGAATCATTAGGAAAGAGTAGGGGGAAAATCCTTATTTGCTGCCTGCATGAAGGCAGCCCTATGATACCTTAGAAACCTCTGAAAAAAATGTCTGCTCCAGCCTGGTTCCCCGTGTTGATGGGACAAGAAACAGCAACAAAGGACGGTTTAGGAAACCAAGTATTTGGCAACTATGATAAAGGAAGTAGCAGACTGAGCCTGATCAGGAAAGTCTGAAGTTCAAAATTGGAATGAAAGGAGATAGTTTTAGAGGGTCTGACCTATAACAAAAGGACTTTTAGTTAGCCAGAGCAGAAGGACATTGGGAGAAGGGCAAGAAAAATCCCTGAGGATACAGGCTGGCTTCAATGGGATCCAGCTCCAGCGGTGCTGGCCACGGAAGTCTGCTCTTGAGAGAGTAGTTAAAACTCATGACTTGTTTTACTCATTTCAGAGGGAAATCGCTTCGATGGGGCTTTTAGCTTTCTGAGTCAATTTAGTCATAAGGAAGATTGCAGTTCCTTTTAAGGAAAAGAGCCAGCCTAGCCTAGAGAGTTAGAAAGTGTGGGAGATGCTTTTTCCTACCACAATAAAACTGTTTATATCTTTCAACAACAATTCATGTATTAAGGAATGGCTTTTGGAGCTAAACATTCTAGAGTAACATATATATATAATCATACACCTATATAATGACAGAAGTTAGGGATTTGGGTATTTTTTGTGATCATTTAAATTACCCATGAATGCACGAAGCCTTCTGACTCACAGTTACACATAAAACATACTTTTCAAATCTAGAGGGGGGAGGTTCTTTTGATTTAAAATGTTTAGAGCACAGACATACGTTGATCAGCTTTCCCGAGGAAAATTAGACTGAGATTCTGGGTCCAACTCTGAGACATTGTGGTTTCAATTCATTCATCTTTGAAATGTGGCAATCACACTAGATTATCTCTAAGATTCATTCTTGATCGATTTTATATGTATAAACTTATTTGAGTTTTAGTTCACTTGAGTTACCCATATACTCCCTTACTACTTCATGTCCCTTCACAAACAAGCTACTCTGCCTCTGTCTCTGTCTGTCTGTCTGTCTGTCTGTCTGTCTCTTTCTCTCTCTCTGTCTCTCTTTCTCTCTGTGTCTCTTTCTCTCTCTGTTTCTCTCTCCCTCTGTCTGTCTGTCTGTCTGTCTGTCTCTCTCTCTCTCTCTGTCCTCTGCATTTTCTCTGGCTTTCTCCCATACCTGGAATATTCTCCCTCTTCTGACTTGTGACATTCTCTGTTTTCTTTTTTTCCTGCAGACCCATAAGAATCCATCTGTAACCTCTCTTAATTCTAGTGGTTTTGTTCTCTCTTTTAAAAATTTCCTATTTACCTTAAACATGTTTTTCTTTGAACATCTTTGTTTGTATATTGTATTCCCCACTAGATTGTATCTTCTTTAGTGTAGGGACTGGTTTTTTTCTTTTTTTGCCTCTTTTTGTATCTTTGACTTAGCACAGTGCTTGTTACATAGTCGATATTTAGTGAATATTTATTGAATGACTGAGTGTAATCCATGGACATAGATCATAGAAAAGTTAATTAGTCTAACCGCTGACCCTAATCCCTTGTGTATTGGATCTATAACCCAGTGTTTCCCAACCAAGATGTCAGGGGCACAGTAAAAACAAACAAACCCCTCATCGTCACTGTTCCGTCATGCAGAATCAGGACTTCCTCTGGTTTTAGCCGTACAAGCCATCAAAAGGTGTTGCATCAGTCTGGAAGTCTCTTGTCTTTTTTCCCTCTTTAGTCCATTTCTTGATCTTTGGTTCCCTGAGTCAGAATTAAATTAAATTGTAATTTTTTATGAATGAGATATGTATGTATTTCATTTTTATTAACAACCTTGAAAGATTCCCTTTCAATAAATCTCCCCTGAGACCATACAGTTTCACATTCTAAACTCAATCCAAATGATAAGTGAAAGCTTCAGGGCCCACATTTAGATGCCAACTTTCAATTGAAGACTGCTCAGAATGGAAAGGCTTGCCGATTGGTTTCTGCAACCACAAGTTAAGTCCCAAATCTAGAAAATAAATTGCTGTTTGCTTCTGAATGTGGCAAAATGAGGATTTTCTTTGCTCTGGGATTCCTGCCTGGGGGGCAGAGGTAATGTTCATTTGAAAGTCTGCTCTACCGTATGCTTTCCAGAAGGAAATGTTTGGATAGGATCTGATGATTTTCCTTCATTTCAAACTATCCCGTGGGTCTAATTGGAATTCTTTTCTTTTCCTTCTTTACTTGTTGTAAAATAGAAATCTTTTGCTCCTTCTCCCTTTTATCTTATTTTCCTCTTGTATGTTCTTTTATTCTTAGAAAATAATTTATATTTTCATAGATGTGCATGTATTCATATATCACAATACAGTATGTGTGTTTATATGTGACTCTATAAGGGTAGCAGTCATTTGACTTAATCAGTCAGTCACCCCCCACAAAGGATTGTTTGGTGAAAATGTATCAACTGAAGCAATCAAAAATGGGAACTAGATTTGAGCGAGGATTAAATATTTTCAATATTTAAATTATGTGGGGAAAAAGTATCTTTGAATTGGTTGAGTGACTTGGTCATGATATCCTGAGGATTTTAACTAGGAAGCTATTTTAGAATTATTCAATGAAATGCCTGGAAGCAGAGAAGATAGCATATTGCAGCTAATTCCTAAGAAGAGATCATGGAAAGCGTAGAATTGTCACCTGGGCCTCAGTCTCCTTCCCTCTTTCTTCAATAAAAGGAGAACTTTGAATGGTCAAGAGGATTTGAAAGTTCTCATCTAGGTCAGAGACTTTTGCATTTTTTTTTTGCAAACTAAAATTTTAGTTTAAAAAAGAAATTATGTATATTTATGGCATTAAAATATACAATAGAATTATTTTATACAATTCTATATGTTATGCATTTCTGAGTTTCTGAACTTTTCCTGTGTGTCCGTAGCTTTCACAAAACTTCCCCCAAACTACTGTTTAGTTTCTTATACTGACCTATGATATATTAAAACCACCATGGGGAAATCTGTGATGTGCAAAGGAGACTTGTATTTACTTTTGGAGCTGAGGCAAATTCAATTCAAGCAAAGATAGCTTTAAGAATCTACAAAAAAAACAATCAAGAATATAGAGCATGTCTAAAAGAGGGGGAAAGTGACTTTTAGCTTCCAGACCCTTTGCCATATGTGCTTTTTAAGTTTACACCCTCTTTTCCTGCATGTATTTGTGGGACACTCTGCCATAGACTTTGGGGGCAGGCCTTTTCTTAAACCCTTATCTTATGTTATATATGTTATATATACATATATATATATGTTATATATCTTATCAATACTATCACTTCCAAGGCAGAAGAGATTAGGCAACTGAGGTTAAGTGACTTGACCATGGTTATACAGCTAGGAAGTATCTGAGGTCAGCTTTAAGCAGAGGACCTTCCATCTCCAGACCTGGTTTTCTGCCCATTGGACCAACCCCCTGTCTCAACAGGTTTGTTTTGGACCATATTTTCTTACTACATGATACCATCTTAAATCAATTGATATGTATTTTTACCTAACAAAAGTCTTGAGGCTAAGTGGGGATGGCATGATGACGGATTAACTGAAGTGCCCTCTACATTTATATGTGCACATATAAACACAGGTACAATAGATGGTTATATGGATGCATGCACATGCAGGAGGACTGGTTGATATGGACTGATATCTTGTAGTGAGGCATTTAGATGGGGGCTCATTTGCTATAACAACAGAAAAATACCATCTAGTCTCTCTGAGTTAAGCCTCGAATTCTGAGGAGGTACATTAGCTGAGCTCTGGAGACCTAGCTTGGTAGTGAGAGTAAGGATTGGCTGAATCACTCCTATTATGGTGGAGGGTAACCACATCCTCCCAATCCCTCAAGCTTAAAACCCTAGAGTCATCCTTGACTCCTCACTATCATCCTCCATATTCACTCTGTTGCCAAAGCCTATTCATTTCACTCTTGTAACTTCTCTCAAATACTCTCCTGTATCTCCTTTGATACCATCACCCCCCTGGCACAGACACTCCTTGCCTCACCCCTGGACTACTGTAATAGCCTGCTGGTGGGTCTGCCTAACTCAAATCTCCCTCCTCCAAACCATCTTCCATTCAGTCTCCAAAGTGATTCCCCTAAAGCCAGGATCTGACTGTTTCACTCCCACAACCCCAGATAAACCCCGGTGAATCCTGACCACCTCCAGAATCAAATACAAAATTCTGTTTGATACTCCAAGACCCCTTTAACTGCCTCCTACCTTTCAGTTTTCTTGTACCTCACTTCATCTCGGCCATGCACTCTTTGGTCTAGGAACGGTGTCTTTACGGTACCAGGAACAAGGTACTCCCCTCAAGCTGGAGAATTTTCTCAGGCTGTTCCCTATGCTGAGGATGTTTTTCCTGCTCATTTTCATTCACTGACTTCTCAGGCTTCCTTCAAAGCCCAACAACAGCATGAACTTCTACAGGAAGTTTTTCCCCCAAACCCTCTTAGTTCTAGTGTAGCCTCTTTTTTAGCTATTTACTATTTTCCCAGTACATACATGCCTGCATATATTTGTTTGCTTGTGATCGCTGCCATTAAGTTGTGAGCTCCTTGCGGACAGCCACAGACCATTATTATGACTTTTTCTGTCTCCAGCGCTTAGCACAATGCCGGATCGCTAGCAGCCCCCTAATAAGAAAGGATTTCCAGAGTCACTGCATTATCTGTGGGCCTTAGTAGGCTGGGAGTCGTTTTACTCTTTTCTGTTTCTTCTGTCATAGACTACAAAGCTTGAGATACACCAAAGCAAATCTTTAATGCGGAGAAGAAGAGGAATTAGTGGACAAAAATGTAGTCGTCTGCTCAAGTGCTAAACATTTTCTTTCCCTCCTCGGCCTAATTGTCAAGCAGGTATTTCAGATATGCAATGGCCATACAGTAACTAGAAATTCTGGGTTCTTCACATGGCAGTCAGTCAGTCAGTCAGTAAGCATTTATTAAATGCCTACTATGTGTCTGGCCCTACAATGCAGGCTGAGTTTAATATTCCAACAGTTATCTCTCTTCTAGGATTGATAACTATTTCGATAGTGATTGGATTGTCAGCACTTATTAAAGAGGACACATGATTAAAGAATTAGAACTGGAATGGAATTTAAATTAATTCAGTTCAAATATCTCAATTTACAGATGAGGAAACGAGGCCAGAAGATGTTTGGTGGCTTCCCAATATAATAGAAATAGCATAGGGAAGTAAAGATCTAAGCGTGCAACGTTTGAAATCCTCAAGAAGCACTAGTTCTTAATTTGAAATTAATTTCTTAATTGGCTGGTCAAGACATCTTAATCTTGCCAGTTATCTCCACCTTCCAAAAGGAAAAGGGCATCACTCCCCTGGTAGAGGTCTATATATAACACCTGTGAGTTTACCACTTTGTCCTTTATTGGGGTATCCCAAGACGTCTCTGATGGGTAGAGATCCAAGGAGGTGGATTTTAACTCCTTTCTCATCCCAGAAGGGCTGTATTCTTGCCAAGACCAAAACAGGCCAGCACCTTTTCCTATATGGCTGGACCTTGACGCTTAAGAGAGTTCAAAATGACTCCTTGGGCCCTCTTAATCTTTCAAATGGACCAAGGCTGGCCAGTCCGTTCCTTAATCCTTTTACCCTTTACAAAGACAAAGTATTCCAACGCACTTTCGTACCCTTAGGGAGAAGCTGGGTGTACCCTGAGTTTAGAACCAGACTGACCTTGAAGGGACTAAAGGAAAAAGTATTCACAGAAATATTACAATTCTATATTAAGTGTCAGTAAGCAAACGTTCTCAGTTTACAAATGTGTAATTCTGTGTTATAATGCAGAGCAACAGCTTGAACCCCAAAACAGATGATTCATGACAAAGAGAAGGGGGAGTCATCAGCCAAAAGTAAAGTATTAGAATGGGAAAGTAATGCTGGGACGGCACAATCTATTCATTCTTTGATAGATACTGAACATCATCCAATTCCTGGGCTACTACATCTCCCAGCACTTAATAAAGGCAGCTTAGACGATTAACAAGGATTACATATTTTAATTCTATATTCTATGAAGCTTCATGCAAAAATGTTATTAGATAGTGAAGCTCTGGGTAAATGTGCCTTGAATGAGAATGAGAATCCAGGTAATACGTTGCCCGAGTTGGAATGGAGTGGAGCTCTGATTTCTAAACTAGGTTCTCCCCCGATTGTCAGAAATTGCTGAGGTACGGCTACAGGCATTTTGAAGTACTGGAGAGTGGGATAGGTGCCAAAAACACCCTTGGAGCAAATGCTTTTCCTGTTTTCAAAAAGAGAAAGAAGTTTAATTGTCCAAATTATACACTAAGGAGCTTGGTTTCAATTCTAAGCAAAATTGTAGAACACATTTTTAAGAGAAAAACTTTATTAAGAGGGCATTCTAACACTTTTCTTTCACTGCTCCCCAAAGCAGTCTATTTTCAACTCCTATCGACTCTTCCTTCATGTATCTTTCATACCTTCCCTTTCTCTCCTTTCTCCTTTGATGCCGCCACCAGGTGGGTGTAGGCACTTGTTCTTTCATTTCTGAACTATCTGGTCATCATGCCTACTGGTTGATCTCCTCACCTCAAGTCTCTCCCTTCTCCAGATTTGACTATATCATCATCTCCTCCTTACTACTGGGTGACTTCAGTGCATTATTGAAAATAACCAAGGATGCTGAGACTCTCATGTGGCCACTCTCTTGGACCTTTTCTGGGGGAAAAGGGGAGAGGAGGGCGTCAATGGACATGGTGGCCTGAGGCTTTCTGCTCTGGTGCACAGAGAAAGGAGGAAAATAAAATGAATCATGGAAACATGGAAAATATTTAAAAATCAAAAATTAAAAAGTAATCTAGTATTAAAGTATATGTTAATTTAACTTGAAAGGTCTTATTGATTTTGTAAAACATATCTATTCCTTCATCCTCTACAACTGATTTACACATTAGCTACAAATATGTGTTATATATAGTATAATATGAGATGACCAAATATTTAATGATAGGGTGTTTTTTTTCTATTTCTAGCAATTCCTCCAACTTGTGAAGACTGGACTTAGCTATTTCCTGATTGTAACAATGAAGATACTTAGTTTAACAAATCAGGAATGTCTTGGGAACTTTAAATTACTCCACCCTACTTAGACCGTACTTTAGGGGAAGATAAAGTTGTAATCTCCTGATTGAACAATGAAGGTATTTAACTCTTACCTTATAGTGAAACTATAACTTTAAGCTAAGTCTATTTTATGATCTCAATACAAAAAGGTGTTAAGTAACTATAAAGGTTAAATTAATCACAAAAAAGGTGAACTTAACAAAGAAGTGTTCAGTAACTCTAAAGATATAATCTAATTAAAAGAAGATGAGAACTAAAAGTATGGGCGGTCCTGGAGAAAAGCCTTTGATGTGATTGGTAGATGTGAAAATTTAGAGGAGGAGACACAAGAGTGAAAGATATATATATTTGGGTCATTTGCTCTCTCTGGCACCTTTGGCGGCAGAGAGTTGGCTGATAGTAGAGTGCTTGGCCTTTTGGCATCTTAGTGTGGCTACAAGCTAATGTCTGGTTCAGTGGTGAGTTTCTGGCTGAGTTTTCCTCCTTTACTTTCCAACTTTATCCTCTTAGAAGCCTCTAATCTTCTTCAGAGACTTATAGGTGGGGATTTAAAACTCATCCTGGCACAGGCCAGACAGGAGAAATCCTATATCCTCTTCCCTCCTTCTCATTAAATTCCTTCCCTCTATATTAATTAAATTACCATAAATTTCCAGACTGACTTGCGTACTTTATTTGAGATTTCCCTTGGTGACCAATTAAATCTAGATTTAAATTACAACCCTAAAATTATCTTTACAAACCCTATTCTTTATTTCTTCAAGGAGTGCCTCAATGACAACAGATAAACTGTGTTCTCTGAGGGCCAAAAGAGTTTGAATTATTTGGCTAGAGTAATTCATGAAGCAAATATTTTTAGTGGTTTCTGTTCCTCAGTGTTCCTGTCATATTTATGTAATGAAAGTGGGTAGTGTCAGAAAAGAGAATAAAGCATACAGAGTCGCATAGTTTTGTTTTTTTAAAGACTATCAATAATATTTATGTTGATGTTTGGTATGTTAGATGGCAGATACTTGTCCAATATCTGTTGGGCAGGCACATGGCTGGAAGAACCCAAAACAGAAATTATATTTGCTGAACTATTTAAAATGTTTTCATCACAATTAACAAATGAATCCTAAACATTAATTCTAAGACAGAAGAGTGGTAAAATCTAGGAAATTGGGATTAAGTGTCTCTCCTAGGATTACAAACCTAGGAAGTATCTCAGGCAAAATTTGAACCCAAGTCATCCTGACTCTAAGCCTGATACTCTTTCCACTGTGCTGATTTGACATAATTTAACATCTATATACATGTATGTATGCATCTGTTAAGACTCAGAGATCTAACTGGATTCTTGTTGAGACTCAACAAGTTAGCCTTTGCTCTTTTATAATTTGAAGGTGAAATTAAGATTTATATGAATATTAGTGGTAGTTTTTATTTAGATAGTATAACTTTGGGTTAGTCAGATGAGGGAGGATTAGTGTAGCCTGTGAAACACAGGAGGAGTGGTTACTTGTAGAACCTGGGAGTTTATTTGGGTGGATTTAGAATCCCTTAGAATTAGAAATACTTTATTAATCCATATATATTTCAATAAACATTTTATGTTTATAATAAGAGTCTCTTTAGCATCCTTGGGCTTTATTTGAGCTTCACCTCATCACTGAGGATACTTTTAGTATCAGAACAGTTTGAACCTGATTGGTGAGTTAAACAGTTTTGAACCTATATTTGAACAGTTTTTCCATCTAAATATGTTATTTTATATAGCTTGCAATTTATTTTTATGTTATAGAATAATATATGGTATATAAATAAATTTAAAATGTCATATAAAAACTAATGATTGATTATTTTAAAAATAAAATGGAATTTAAAAATTATAAATGAAACAACAGGCTAATGTATAGAAAAAATGAATTGAACTATTAAAAACAATTGCATATGTTACAAAACAACTCAATGGAAATGTACAATATGAAACACACAATTCAATACAAATACTCACTACAATACCAAAATATTCAAGATAACAAAGTAGTCATTATCAACATTTTCTCTATCTCTTAAGTCTAGAATGAAATAAAACAATAAATCAAACCTTGATTTTTAGTGACTGCTAACTTCTGAAATACAATTGCTCATACTCAAAATTTAGTATTTGGTTCTTGCTAGCCATTTTCAACCTGACTTTTGTACACTCCTAAATTAGCATACTCCCTTATACTAGAATTCGGTGTAAAATTCTTTTTAAACAGTTAGTCATAGTACATATATAGGTTGCTTCAGAAAGGGTAAGAATACTATTCCTTCCAAGGGACACTCTATGACCAAATAGTAGATTTGAATTAGTTATAGAGTTCCTTTGCCAAAAACAAAAACTCCTTAAAACATGAAGCCTAATAAAGCATTCTTCATGTGACTAATTAGTTCTAATTTCTTCGTTTGAGAATTGCCTGTTCATATCCTTTGACCATTTGTCAGTTGGGTGATGCTTTGTATTCTCATAAATTTGACTTACTTTAATATATTATGAGAAATGAAGCCTTTGTCAGAGATGCTTGCCATAAATGCCCCCTCCCCACCTGTTTGTTGTTTCCATTCCATTCTTGGTTGCATTGGTTTCATTTGTGCAAAACCTTTTTAATTTAATGTAGTCAAAGTTATCTCTTTCATATCTCATAATGCTCTCTATATCTTGTTTATACATAAATTCATTCCTTATCCCTAGACCTGACAGGTAAATTATTCTAGGGTTCTCCATTTTGTTTATGGTCTTACCCTTTATTTCTAAATCATGGATCTAGTTTGATTTTACCTTGCTATGTGGCAGGAGTTGTTTGTGCTTCGTTTCTGCAAAACTGTTTTTCAGTTTCCTGAGAAGTTCTTGTCAAATAGTGAGTTCTTGTTCCAAAAGCTTTGATCTTTGGGTTTGTCAAACGCTAGGTTCCTGGTCCTTTACTATTGCACATCGAGAGCCTAATCTATTGCATTGACCCACTTCTCTGCTTCTTAGCCAGGTTCAGATTCTTTTGATGGTTGCTGCTTAACAATCCATTTTGATACCTGGTATAGCTCAGCTGCCTTCCTTCACATTTTTTTCATTAATTCTCTTGATATTCTTGGCCTTTTGTTGTTCCAGATGTATTTTATTATCATTACTATTTAGCTCTATGAAATAATTTTGGGTAGTTTGAATGGTACGGCATGAAATAGTTAAACTAATTTTTGTAGAATTGTCATTTTAATCATACTGGCTGTTCCTATTCATGGGTAATGAATGTTTTTCCAATTGGTTATATCTGACTTCCTTTGAAAGACGTTTTGTAGTTGTGATCATATAGTTCTTGGGTTTGTCTCGGCAGTTGTGCTTCCATGTATTTAATACTACCAATATTTCATTTAAATGGGATTTCTCTTTCTCCCGCTTGCTGTTGCAGCAACATTCACTCCTGATAGTTTTGTGACTGCTATTATTTCCATTTACATCATTTAGACATGCTATTATTTCATTGGTCCCACGTGCTTTAGGCTACGTCAGATCATATAATTATTTCAATGTGTTTCTGTATTCATCACTTTTTTATTACTTTAATGAACCATAATGGAATCACAATTAGCATGTTTCATGAATCCACAGCTTTTTCCTATCACAAAACATACTGCCAAAATAGGTAGTTGCACATGTGTGGATTTTGTTTTTGATCAGATAAAATCCTCAGAGAATATGCTGTGAATCTCTGATTCAAAGGGTATAGGCATATTTGTCACTTTATTTGCATAATTACACATTTTTTTTCCAAATGAACTACACTGATTCTCAACTCGATTGAATATATCAAAACACATCCAAATATACCTCCTATAACCCTACATTGCTTTTTGAAGATCTTTATCAATTTTATGGTTGTGAGTTGAAATCTCAGGATTATTTTAAGCTTATTAATTATGATTTAAAACAATCTTCTATATGTTTTTCTATTTTGCAGCTCTTCTTTTGAGAACTGCTTGTTCATATCCTTTGCTCACCGATCTTTTATTTTATATACATTTTTGCAAATAAGAAAAGTGTGTTACCTATGTTGAAACGTTAGCTTTTGTGTGAATCTAGAAGTTTGTTGCATGTTATGTTTATAAACATTTATAAAATATATCAAACTCTTTTTCTGAGAAACTTGATGCAAAGATATTGTTCTTATTAAAATAATTCCTTTCTTATCTAAGATTGTGCAAAATCTGTACAAATTTTCAAATTCATGTAATAAAAATTACCTTTTGTAAATGATCCTTTTCCTTATTTGGTTAAAAATAGAAAAACAGAACTTCTGTCCATTGCTGTGAAAAGAATAAGAACTATTTATCTTTTTATAGCATATTTCTTAATATTTGTACAAGTCACATATCTACTTGAATTTGAATTTATGGTATAAAGTTTTTTAGGCTGTTGGTCTATCTCTTTCTGCCAGATTAGTTTTTTCTCCAGTTGTCCTTGCAATTTTTACCAATAGAGGATTCTTTTCTAATTTTTTTTTTTATGTTTGGAAGATTTTAAGAATCTTTGTATTGGGTTCTTAAAGACATTATTTCTGACTCTTCATGGTTTACTATGCTTCAATGATCATTGTTTAAAACACTGATAAAAAGTATGATGACTAATGTTTTAATATGGATTGATACCTTGCAGTGCTATGACCCATTTATTTCTAATCCCCCCATTCTTTCTCTTGGTTTTCTAGACTTTTTGTTTCTCTAAATTACTTTTGGTTATTATTATATTGAGTTCTATAAGGTATCCATCAAACAGTTTGATTAGTACATCAATTAATATATTCATTACCTTTTGGGCATAGTAAAGTTTGTTTTTTCCCCAACATTGGCACATTGCAAACAAATACTTGCTATGCTTTCATAGCTTGATCAACAAAAAGCTGTTATTATTAAAGTTGTATTGAATGTTTCCCTTTCAATTTAATACTTTTTTTTCTATAACTACATAAGGACCAAGAGACTCCTCCCACTCCTCCGCCCAACAACTACATGCTTTGGTAGTCCCTCTAAGGCTAATTCAGTTCTCCCACCCCAACTCCAACCCCTGCCCCAAGGCTGCATTACTTAATATTCCTATTTTTGCCTTCTGTTAGTTTGCCCATTTTATATTTTAATAGAAATTCTCTATTTAATTTCCTCTCAGTTTTGGTAGCCCATAAGTTCTGGCAGTTTTCTTTATTAGTATATTTTCATTTGATTCAAACTTGATCATTTGAACTACTGATTTGATCTGTTTTGTTTTGTTTGTCATTTCTATAGTCTTTTTGTTTGTCAATGTATCTTTTTCCCATTACAAATTTATTTATTTTCTTACTGTATGTTGAATTCAATGTCCTTTCCAACTTGTTAATGTATTGTTTTAGGGTTATATTTTTCCAACTGAGGATTAGTTTAATTGAATCCTAGAAATTTGTTCTACAATTTCATTATTCTCATGGACTTTCACATGATTATCAATCATTCCTATTATTTATTATTTGACTAAGTGATTATAATTTCATGATTAAATTTCCTTTTGGGTTTATGTCTTCTATTTGTTCTTCCTTAAATGGTTACTGCATTTATCATTTTAGCTTTGTAAATGATGTATTCTTTCTAACTTTTGTGATTAATTTGCAATAATGCTTTGCCCTAATTAAAGTTTAATTTTTTTTATAAAAGCTCTATGCAATGCTGAAAAATACATAGATATATGAATGTGTATCCATATTTATGTTTGTTTGTAGTTATCTTCAGTGATTCCATTTAGAAGACATCACAAGCCTGTTTGACAAGGTTTTTACAGCAATTTGTTCAATTCTGTATATCTCCTTTGATTCATCTTTCAATTTTATTTGACCAAACAGAAGAAAAAAATTAAAGTCTCCTATTAATATGTAACAATCTATGTATTCTTGTAATTTCCCTTTATATTTTAGACGCTATGATATTTGGAGCACATAATTTTAGTATTAATATTTATCATTCCATTCTGCAAAATATACTTTTCTTATTTTTCTCCCATACTGTGAATGTTTTTATTTTGTCTACTAGCATGATTGTAATGCCTGCTTTTTGGATTGACCTGGTATATTGTAAATTTTGTGACATACAATTTCTTTGAATTATATAAATTCCATTTTCTTACCCAGTTTTTTATACTCAATTCATTGAAATGTTTAATTATTCACATTTGGCAGTATTTACCCTTTCCAGGTAGAGTCCAGGTAGAGAGAGAGAGTCAGAGAGAGAGAGAGAGAGAGAGAGAGAGAGAGAGAGAGAGAGAGAGAGAGAGAGAGAGAGATACAGAGAGAGAGAGAGACAGAGACAGAGAGGAGAGAGACAGAGAGAGAGGGAGAGAGGGAGAGACAGAGAGACAGAGAGAGAGAGAGACAGACAGACAGACAGACAGACAGACAGAGAGAGAAAGAGAGGGAGGGAGGGAGAGAGAGACAGAGAGAGGCAGAGACAGAGACAGACAGAGAGAGAGACAGACAGACAGAGAGAGAGAGAAAGAGAGAGACACGGCTCCTTTAACTGAAGACTAGCCATGTCCGTCTGCTCTGAATAGTACTCATTTCATATTAGAGAACCCCTCCAGGCTACTGAGAGGTGAAGATATTAGTCACAAAAAGTCTGTATATATATATATATATATATATATAAGAGCTGGACTCAAACTCAGCCTTCCAGTCTCCAAGGGCAGTTCTCAGTCTCATACTGCTTTCTTCCTCTCAGTTCATACTGAAATGGATTTTTGAAGGTTTAAAATAAGTGACAATCCCTAATTTTGCTAGAAGAGGTTATTCTCATGGCTTAAAATTTGCTATATCAGCAAATTCCATGTCTTTTTAGATCTTAGTTTAGTTCAGAGATCCACAAATTTTTTCTGTAAAAGGTAAGATACTAAATATATTAGTTTTCTAGCCTCAATGTCACTCTCACGTATCCTTTCCTTTCCTTTCCTTTCCTTTCCTTTCCTTTCCTTTCCTTTCCTTTCCTTTCCTTTCCTTTCCTTTCCTTTCCTTTCCTTTCCTTCTTTCCTTTCCTTTCCTTTCCTTTCCTTTCCTTTCCTCCCCCTTCCTTTCTCCCTCCCTCCTTACCTCCCTCCCTCCTTCCTTCCTTCCTTCCTTCCTTCCTTCCTTCCTTCCTTCCTTCCTTCCTTCCTTCCTTCCTTCCTTCCTTCCTTCCTTCCTTCCTTCCTTCCTTCCTTCCTTCCTTCCTTCCTTCCTTCCTCCTTTCTGTCACTGTAGTCTCTCATAGCAAGTTGAAGAGGACAAATACAAAACTTTTAGGGAACAAAAATTTGTCTCATTTTTCAGGAACAATCAGAGATAATGAAATTCCTGACCTACTTGCCAAATATGACATTGCACTCTTCCCCTTTTGAGATCATCCGTTCATTGGTTGGTGAATAAAAGAGCCAGTAACTTAGTGGACTTTAAAAAAAGAAAGACCATTTTTGGCTTAATCTTCCATTTTTTTAAACAATGACCTTCTGTCTTAGAATCAATATTAATGATTTGTTCCAAGGCAGAAGAATGTAAGGGTTGAGCAACTGGGGTTAAGTGACTTACTCAGGTCTACACAGATAGGAAATATCTGAGGATGTTTGAACCCAGAACCTTCCATCTCCAGGCCTGACTTTCTATCCACTAAGTCACCTAGCTGCTTCCAATCACTTCCTCCTGAGGGGGTTCCTCCATAATTGAAATCTGTCTTTGAGTAGGTTTCAAGGGAAATTCATATCAAAAGTTCCTAAAGTCCACCACAGTGAGACAATCAAAGAAAGACGCATCACCCTATTCTCTTTTCAAGGTGGTCAGAGACATATCTTAATGAACTCTTATATTGAAGACGACATTTCTCTTGACTATAGAAATTTAGTGGATAATAAACCGAAAAGAACAATTGGTTGGATACCGTTTTATGTCTTTAACTTAAATTTAAAATTGCTCTTCAGTACCTTTTTGTGTAGTGGTATATGGAGGAGTTCGGGGAAAATCTAGTTTTTTACAGATCCCAAACAAGTCAGCATCTCCCTAAGAATGTTCACTATAGCTGAAGCGTTCTCTTCTATAAGCGATGTTTCTATTCCTATATAGGCTCTTTGCTTCCCTCTGAATTTGAAATTTCTCCGTCAGCACACATTTCTTCTGTGACATGCCATCAACACGTTTGTCATTTCAGCTTCACACCTCCTTTTGGTGTTAAAATGTGTCTGCAATATCATTTCTCTGGGAGTGTTGTGTTTATTGGATGACACTGGTCTGGAAATTCGAGCGTGAAGGCTCTTTAAAACAGTCTGATAATTCCAACATAGTGCAAGGGTGAAATGGGGGGCTTTGACAAAATAAGAGGAGCTTAATGACAATATAGTAGAGTTGTGAACTCATATTATCCCTTTAAGCCAGAGAAAAGAAAACTTCTAGCAGCTTTTCCCAATGAACAATTTAGTTTAATTAAAACAGAAATAGTAAAAGAATAGAGTAAAATGAATATGGTAAAGGAGAGAAATACAGGAAAGAGGCAGAGAAAGGGCTTTCCTAATGTCGATACTAGTTATCCTGTAACTACCTATAATGACTACCCCAAACTGCCTCTATCTACCTATATCTAGCAACCACTAAGAAGTGCCATTAGAGAAAGTGCAGCAGATAGGCAGAATCAGATCTAGACATCTCCCAACCACCAACTAATCCCCAACTCACACCAGCAGCAGCCAATCCCCAGTGACCAACTCGTGCCCAGCAGCCAACATCCCCTCCACGGCCAGCCCTACCTGTCAGCAACTGACAGCCTTTTATATCCTTTTTCTACCTTACTTCCTGTCACTATGGTTTCTTCTTCCTGTCTCTCTGGTTTCTCCTTCCTGTCACTATGGGCTGGTTTATCCCTCCACATCTCTATGGTAAGAGGTCCCCTATTAAATTAAAAAAGGAATAAAGAATTCCTCTTTACAATAGGCAAAATATCCATTAATAACTGCTATTTATTACCCTGGACTTCCACACAGTTCTTTGTATTTCAGTGTAATTCATTTCCTGATCAATGAGGCGGCGCTCAGACTTTCTGTAGAGTGTAGCCTTGGCTCTCCAGTCTCACTGGCACCCATATCTGAAAAGCATTAGGTTAGTTAGTGCTTCATTTATAGTGAGCCCTTATCCATCAGGTTCTCTACTTGCCCAAAGGAGGTAACAATGTATAGAGGACTGTCTGTCTGCTTATAAGATGTTTGGCGACAGGCCATGTGTAGAGATATCTGACCTACATATAAAAGATCACATCTTAAGAAAAGTAGAGAAAAATGGAAAATAGGTCTACAAAATGTAGAAGTAGAAAAAGTGTTCATGAACAAATAAAGGTTAAATATCAGAGAAGATAAAACGGAGAAGTCGGATGTCATAAAAAGGTTTTTACACCAAAAATTCATTAAAGCTATCATTAAAAGGAAAAAATAAATGGGGGGAAGTTTTTGTGATATGTTTCTCTGATTAAGTATGATGTCAAAGACAGAAGAAGAAATGACTCACCTTTATAAAAAAAGTCCCATCTGACTCGTGACTCTGGACTGTGACAGCGACGGGTGGGGGGGGGGGGGTTCCCAGCAGTGATCCCCGCCCGTTGCCACTCCCTCCTCCGGAGCATCATCTTGTCCCGACTCCCCACTGTGAACTCTGTCCTGCGCTTTCTCTAAGCTATGTGAACTGCTCGACCAGCACTGCAGTGGTCCAGGAGAGGATTTTTCCTTCAGAATTCCCCACAGGCGTGTGATGGACCACGGATGTCTCTTCAGGCCTGATCTTTGGCTTAAACAGTAGCCTGGATTTTTCAGCTGATTGGATCAAACTCCTCTTTAGCCCACGTCCGATCCCCTGTGGTATGTGGGTCCATTGAATGGTGTAGACGGTCTGAATATCGGTGCATGTTGAATGTTTGACCTTCTGAAGGGATCCGACTTGGCTGAGGAATGGCCCAGTGATGGAGCGGCTAATCGGGGCTCTAAAAAACACTTCAGTGGGTAGACATCTCTCCTCAAGCAATAGTTCAATAAACGTCAAACTATTCATAACATCCCTGTCTATACTAGCCGAAAGCTGCCTGCGTTCAAGGTACACAGACTCCCTGCGCCTTCCCAAACCGTAACTCGAGTCAGATGGGACTGAACCACGGAAGAGATGCCGCTGGGCAAGGATTGGCTGGCCGCTGCCGTCGGGTACCAGATCGGGAGCTGAATACTTCAGAGGCTGTCGGAGCTGTCGAATCCAGCTCCGTCCTCTATATCGGAGGCATCTGAGGCTGGCAGTGCGGAAAGGACTTGCCGAGTCACAGAGGCACGAATAGAATAGCGAGAGCTCAGCTCGGGGACTGTCACACTCGAAGGGAACGGGGGACACCCGTCTCTCCAGCGCTGCACCGACAACAGGTCCCTGAAGCTGCCTTTAACTCCCTATCAGGTCCCTCTCTGGGACGTGTCGGATCCGCGAGGTCAGCGGCGGGACGGCCATCGTCCCTTTTCTGATCCGGACAGCAGAGCGGACACATCAAGCCCTTTTCTCCGTAAAACGGAAGGTCAGACGCACGGAGCGGGCTCCTTCTCCCCACACACATAGCAGCCTGAGGGCTAGAGAGAAGCAGCTTCTGGCCACGCCGGACTCGTGGCTGACTACAGAGCAGGTCACGCCCCCTTCGAAGGCGGGAGACGATTCTCGGCTGGGTCGAGAACGCCGTCCGTGTTTAGACCGTGCGTGTGGGAGCGAGCCTTTAGCGAGGAACTTGCTGGCCTTGGGCAGACTCGCGGCCGGTCCGCTCATGCATCACCACCTCCTCTTCGGCCATTTGGACAGGGCCTCGGGAGAACTTCACGGAATGCTGCCGTCCGAGTGGCCATATTTCCCAGGAGCGCATTTGGACTCTGCGAAGTTGAAAGAACTGCTACTGCGGAATAAAGTGAACACAGGAAAAGCGGAAGGGCGTGGGTTAGGAAACCAGGAGTGACGTGGTGACGCTCAGAATCTGTAAGGTGCTGATGCCAGCACAGAGGAACAGTGACACCCCACGCATCATTATTCTAACAAACTGCTTACTAACCGTCTGAAAAAACAGTCATCGCTACCAAATACACCAACGCACAAGTAAATCACCCCAAGTGGACAAGATGCAAAAGAGCGGATAAAGCTAATTGCTGGGGGGCGGGGGGGGTCCGACAGGCGCAATCATTACGTTCTTCTGGAGGAGCTCTGTCTGTATTGGTCTGACATACAAACAATCTTGATTTATGAAAGAAAAGATAGAAACGAGTCATGGTATTTAATCAAAAGTTGGAGTATTCTATTTAAATCAATAAACTGAAGGAAGAAAACTGCACATATACAAAATATTCCTAGCAAAGCATTTGCAACAGCCAAAATACGGACAACATTTTTGTTTTAATATCTCAGAGATGAAAAATAATTTTCCATGATTTAAATGCCTTTCTCTTCATATATAAAGGATCTCATCCCAGCTGTTAACAAGACCCGCTTAGACTAAAGCGCTGGCCATTGACTACAACTTCTCCACTTTCTTGGTTTTATTTACTTTATACTGTGCCTTTTATTTCCAACATGATAGGACCATTTTCTTGTTTGATTTCCTGAAGTATCTCATTCAATTTATTTTTATTTTGTTGTGCTTTCCCCCTTAAAAGGTAAATAATTCAAAGACTTTCACAATTATGTCAAAAGAGGAGACATGAATTGTAGATATTTCAGATATTCTTTACGTCTTATGCTTAGATTTTTCTGACATTCTTCTATCTCAGCATTTTTAATCCAAAGCACATACATTCCCTTTTCAGATAATTTACTGTTTTATAGAGAGAGATAATCCATCATTCACTTTGATATTTACTCTTATCTTTTTGTATTACTCTTTGCAAATTATTATTTGGCTTTATGTCTTCTTTTGAGTCTTCTTTTGTTCATTTGAACTATTCTGGAGGCTCAGAAATGGATTTGATTATTTTTGGCAGCTATGCTGTCATGTTTGCAGCACTTTTCCTCTCTTTTAAGACTTTCAAATTTGAAGCTTTCTTCCACATTCTAGCACTTATTCCATATTTTATTAGAACCTTTTTCTGGTTGTTTATTCTTGCTTTTCAGTCTATGAACTTTATCCCCCTATAAAGTTTTCATTTTATATATTTCAGTTCCCTCTTTATTCATGCAATTCTTTTCTCTCTATTTAGCAATTTTTTTTTCCTATTTGAATGTGATGCAGAAGAACAGTGCTTAGACATACTTACGATTAGCCAATTTGTTCTATTTCATCTAGATTCCATTTTACAAAGCATTTTTGGAAGTATATAGGCTACAAGAGGTGGATAGATTTGGAAATGTCGAATAGTAGACCAAATATGTCAGTACTGTCTATACCAAGGAAAAGGGTTCCTAGAGTGGGGTGTCCCAGAGATCATTGTTTTGGGACATTGAAAATGCTATCAATAAACATAGAAATGAAGGTGATATAAAATCACTCACTGTCAATACAATTTCAAAAAAATAATCTTACCTTTCATTTTAGAATCAATACTGTGTTTTGGTTCCAAGTCAGAAGTATTCTAAGGACTAGGCAATGGGGATCATGTGATTTGCCCAGGGTCACACAGATAAGAAGTGTCTGAGAACCGATTTAAATCTTGGACCTGTCATCATTAGGCTGGGATCATTCCACAGCGTCACCTAATTGCACCTATTAATTAAACTTTAAAATAAATTTTAAAGATAAATTAAGGAATCTGTGGAGTTCCTATTTAGCCAGGAGAAAAAGAATATGAGAGCTATCTGCAAATATTTATAGAGAATTCATGAGCTATAATGGTTGGAATTGTTCCATTTGACCTCACAAAGCAGAAGTACAAGCAAAGTGTCTGGTCTCGAGATGGCAAAATTGCTTTGGAAAATCATCCTAACATTAGAGCTATCAAACTTTGGAGTGGATTTCATTAAGAGAGAGGCTCATAAGAGGTCTTCCAGAAAACTCTAGGTGATGACTTTCTGGGTATATGGTAGAAGTTATTGGAGTTAACCTATGAAGTTTTTTCCAACATGGATTCTGTGACTATATTTTACAATCAGTTACTACAGTTTTAAAACAGTTCCTTAAAGTTTACCTATCATCTCCAAAATAAGAAAGGGCATTTTACCTCAACCAGAAAATAAACCTCATCACTAATGTAAGGAATCTTCTTTGTGTGAGACCTATTTTAGACAGAATTTGCATAAAGAAACCAGTAAAACAACAACTTTTTTTCCATGGAGTCAATGTCCTAATAATTTTGACTTTATGCTTTTTCTGAAGGCCAAACCCATTATGCCCTTAAAATACTTTTTAAAACATAAAAGGAGGATATCTGGTTGGGAAGATATTTCAAGTACCTTAATCTATGTTCGTTTTGTGGAATATATGTGTGGATTGCTTTGGGTCTGAAGCCCAGTGGGAAGTTGGGATTTATTCTTAGGAAAACTTGTATGGGTATAATGGAAATATAAGTGCCATTAATTTAATTTTTCATATTATACCAGTCTTAATGTTAGCATAGGAATTAAAATTAACAATTTTTAGAAATTCCTTGTTGTTGTAGAGCACTGTTCTCAGAAATAAGAATGTTTGTCCCTTTTGGAGAGAATTTCTACAATGGGATGGCATTTACACACCTTAAAAGTAATGAGAGTTAGTAGCATATTCATGGGTTCCTCCTGTAAGAGAAATAGTTTATATTCCAAATAATGAATTAAGGTGACAAAATGTTTCACATATATTATCTATTCTAATTAAAGAAGGTACTATATAAAGAAGGTCCTACAAGTATTATAGATCAAAATGTTTGTTAGAGATGAAGAAATAGAGTTGGCAAGAATCAAATAAGAACAAAATTATTAAAAAATAGAATTTGAACTAATAACTTATGGTTTCTATTCCAACACTTTATCAACAAAGCCTGCTTCTTAATGTAAAACTCAAGATGGAAGTAAAAATAGATCTAGTTAAAAGAGATAGGGGTGGTAATTACATCCTGATAAAAGGCAGTATAGGAAATGAGGAAATATAAGTACTCGACATGTATGCACCAAATGGCACAGCATCCAAATTTCTAAAGGAGAAACTAGTGGAGCTCATGGATGCAATAGATAGAAAAACTATACTACTGGGAGACCTGAACCTTCCTCTATCTGAACTAGATAAAATCAAACCAAAAAATAAATAAGAAAGAGGTAAGAGAAGTGAATGAAATCTTAGAAAAATTAGAGTTAGTACATATGTGAAGATAAATAAATAAGGACAAAAAAGAATACACCTTTTTTTCAGTAGCACATGGTACATTAACAAAGATCAACCATGTACTAGGGCATAAAAAAATTTTAAACAAGTGCAAAAAAGCAGAAATAATAAATGCAACCTTCTCAGATCACAATGCAATAAAAATAATAATTAGTAAGGGTACATGGAGAGGCAAATAAAAATTTAATTGGAAATTAAACAATACGATTCTCCAGAATCGGTTAAAGAACAAATCATAAAAACAATTCATAACATCATTGAAGAAAATGACAGTGATGAGACATGCTTTCAAAATCTATGGGATGCAGTCAAAGCAATACTCAGGGGGAAATTTATATCCTTGAGTCATATATTAACAAATCAGAGAGGGCAGAGGTCAATGAATTGGGCATTGAAATAAAAAAAATAGAAAGTGAACAAATTAAAAATCCTCAGATGAAGACTAGAGATACTAAAAATCAAAGATGAAATTAATAAAATTTAAAGTCAAAGAACTATTGATTTAATAAATAAGACTAGAAGCTGGTACTTTGAAAAAAAACAAATAAAATAGACAAATTATTGGTCAATCTAATTTAAAAAAGGAAAAAAAAACAAATTGATAGTATTGAAGATGAAAAGGGAGATCTCACCTCTAATGAAGAGGAAATTAAGGCAATCATTAAAAACTATTATGCCCAGTCATATGGCAATAAATATGGCAATGTAGGTGATATTTACAAAAATACAAATTGCTTAGACTAACCAGAGGAAGAAATAGCCTGCCTAAACAACCCCATATCAGAAAAAGAAATTGAACAAGCCATCAAAGAACTCCCTAAGAAAAAATCCCCAGGACCAGATGGATTCACAAATAAATTCTATTAAACATTCAAAGAACAACTAATCCCAATATCATACAATCTATTTGACAGAATAAGCAAAGAAGGAGTCCTACCAAATTCATTTTACAACACAAATATGGTACTGATTCCAAAGCCAGGCAGGTCAAAAATAGAGAAAGAAAACTATAGACCAATATCCTTAATGAATTTAGATGCAAAAATCTTAAACAGGATACTAGCAAAAAGACTCCAGCAAGTGATCATGAGGGTTATCCACTATGGGCAGGTACAATTCATACTAGGAATGCAAGGATAGTTCAGTATTAGGAAAACCATCCACATATTAACATATTAACAAGCAAACTGACAAAAAAATCACATGAATATCTCAATAGATGTAGAAAAAGCCTTTGATAAAATGCAACACCCATTCCTATTGAAAACACTAGAAAGTATAGGAATAGAAGGGCTTTTCCTATAAGTGATAAACAGTATATATTTAAAACCATCAGCAAACATCAGCTGCAATAGGGATAAATTAGGAGCATTCCCAATTAGATCAGGAGTGAAATAAGGATGTCCATTATCACCTCTATTATTTAACATTGTACTAGAGACAATAGGTGTAGCGATTAGAGAAGTAAAAGAAATTGAAGGTATTAAAATAGACAATGAGGAGACCAAGCTATTACTCTTTGAAGATAATTTGATGGTCTACTTAAAGAACCCCAGATAATCAACCAAAAAGCTAGTGGAAATAATCAACAACTTTAACAAAATTGCAGGATACAAAATAAACCCATATAAGTAAGTAATCAGCATTTCTATATATCTCCAAAACATCTCAGGAGCACAAATTAGAAAGGGAAATTCCATTTAAAATCACCCTCTAGACAATATAAAATACTTGAGGTATCTATCTGCCAAGACAAACACAGGAACTACATGAAAACAACTATAAAACACTCTCCACACAATTAAAACTAGATCTAAACAATTGGAAAAACATTGATTGCTCATGGGTAGGATGAGCTAACATAATAAAAATGACAATCCTAAACAAATTAATTTACTTATTTAGTGCCATACCCATTGAACTACCAAAAACCTTTTTCACTGAATTAGAAGAAAAACATAACAAAGTTCTTTTGGAAGAACAAAAGGTCAAGGTTATCCATGGAAATCATGAAAAAAAATGCAAAGAAAGGTGTCGTTGCAGTCCCAGATCTCAAACTATACTATAAAGTAGTGGTCATCAAAACAATTTGGTACTGGTTGAGAGACAGAAAGAAGGATCAGTGGAATAGACTTGGGGTAAGTGACCTCAGCAAGACAGTCTATGATAAGCCCAAAGATCCCAGCTTTTGGGACCAAAATCCATTATTTGATAAAAACTGCTGGGAAAATTGGAAGACAGTATGGGAGAAATTAGGTTTGGAGCAATATCTCACACCCTACACCATGATAAACTCAGAGTGGGTGAATGACCTGAATATAAAGAAGGAAAATATAAGCAAATTAGGTGAACGCAGAATAGTATACATGTCAGATCTTTGGGAAAGGAAATACTTTAAAATCAAACAAGAGCTAGGAAAAATCACAAAATGTAAAATCAATAATTTTGATTACATAAAATTAAAGAATTTTTGTACAAATAAAACCAATGCAACCAAAATTAAAAGGGAAGCAACAAATTGGGAAACAATCTTCATAATAAAAACCTCTAATTACTCAGATTTATAAAGAGTTAAACCAATTGTATGAAGAATAAAGCCATTTTTCCAGTAGATAAATGGGAAGGGACATGAACAGGCAATTCTAAGTTAAAGAAATCAAAACTATTAATAAGCACATGGAAAAGTGCTCTAAATCTCTTATAATCAGAGAGATGCAAATCAAAACAACTCTCAGGTATCACCTCACACCTAGAAGACTGTCCAATATAACAGTAAAGGAAAGTGATAAGTGCTGGAGGGTATGTGGCAAAGTGGGGACATTCATGCATTGCTGGTGGAGTTGTGAACTGATCCAACCATTCTGGAGGGCAATTTGGAACTATGCCCAAAGGGCGACAAAAGACTGTCTGACCTTTGATCCAGCCTTAGCACTGCTGGGTCTGTACCCAAAAGAGATAATAAGGAAAAAGACATGTACAAGAATATTCATAGCTGCGCTCTTTGTGGTGGCCAAAAATTGGAAAACGAGGGGATGCCCTTCCATTGGGGAATGGCAGAACACATTGTGGGAGCTGTTGGGGATGGAATACTATTGTGCTCAAAGGAATGGTGAACTGGAGGAATTCCATGGGGACTGGAACAACCTCCAGGAAGTGATTCAGAGTGAGAGGAGCAGAACCAGGAGAACATTGTACACAGAGACTGATACATTGTAGCACAATCGAATGTAATGGACTTCTCCATTAGCGTCAATGCAGTGATGCAGAACAACCCAGAGGGATCTAGGAGAGGGAACATGATCAACATTCAGAGGAAGAACTGTGGGAGTAAAAACACAGAAGAAAAACAACTGCTTGATCACATGGGTCGAGGGGATATGATCAGAGAGGTAGACTCTAAACAATCATCCTAATGCAAACACCAACAGCATGGAAATAGGTTCTCATCAAGGACACATGTAATACCCAGTAGAATTGCCCGTGGGCTGCAGGAAGGGTAAGGGGAGGGTAAGGAGGGAAATAATATGATCCTTGTAACCAAGAAATGATGTTATAAACTAAGTACATTAATTTAAATTTTAAAAATTAAAGTTAATGTTTTTCAGTTAAAAAAAAAAACTCTAGGTGGATGAAATTACCAGTTAAGTGCCATATCCTCTTTTGCACAACTGAAGACTCAAAGTATCTGCCTGTTACCTCTTGAATAATGTCATCTGTGACAGATCAAATGGAAATTATGTAGCCATTATCTGTTTTAATAGTTTCTCTCTTAGAAAACAAAACAAAACAAAAACAAACTACCATCTGGATACAGAAATGTATTGATCACATATTTATATGCTGTTTAGCATTTATATTGTGCTTTTACAATCATTAGCCTGGTTGCTCCTAAACTAAGAAATAAGTATATAATTATTCTCTATTTTGCAAGAGAAGAAAGTGAGAGTTCAATGAAGTAACAATTATTACATGCCTACTATGTGCAAGGCAAATAATGGGGATACAAAAACAAATAAACAAAAACTCCAAACATTAGTCCCTACAGTCTTGGGGTAGGTTTAAAGGAGAAATTAAGACTACGGACATGACTTAGCAACACAAGTACTTGTGTGTGCACGTGCTTTTGTGTATGTTTTAAGAATTCCCAGAGGTATGTTTAAATCCTATGTGGCCGTGTACTAAGAAGTTTATGGTTATAGAAATTGCCCTTTTCAAGTTCATAATCTAAAATTAACTCAAAGAAACAATAGAACAATTGATAATTGGAAGTGAAGATCCTTTTTCTGACTTCCCATCCATAGGAAATGTATTTAAAGTTGCCTTGGTTCTTCTGCTTCACATAATAAATGAAGATGATTCTGCATTTAGGACTGAAGCAAAGTGAGCAGGGTGTTAATTCAATTATCTCAATAATTCAGGTAAAGAGGGCTTTTATTTGGCAATCTGAGTGTATTTATTGTTCATGAAATTCACCAGATAATTGTGGTTTTGCCTCCTTGTCTGCCTTCCCTATGAGAATATTTCTAATTTATTCTGAATGTTTCTTCATTTCCCTCATCTATAAAATAGGGATAATAATAGAATTCTATATCCCAGAGTTTCTTTGAGGATCAAATGAGATAATTTTAAAGCATTCACAGTGTCTGGCACATAATATTGTATTATAATATTATTATTAACACAGTACTATTAAATTACATATAACTATCATCATCATCATCATCAGTAGTGAATTAATGTTATGTAGTCCAGATAAACTACATGCTGAACCATTGAAAGATATGATTTTCTGTTTTTTTGTCATCCAAAATCTCACCCTCCATCCCTCCCTTCCCTCTTCTAAACCTGAAAAAGCTAGCAATGTGACATACTTTACACATGTGCTCTCAGGAAGTGCATATTCATGTTCATCAGATGTGATGGAAGGCACAAATTGTACATACAAGAAGAAGATGAAGCAAAAAATACTCTGCTTCTATCTGCTTGCAGGCTCCATCACTTCCTTCTACAGTAATAGAGACTTTCATGAGTGACTTGGAATTGGGCTGGATCCTTGTATTGCTGAGAATAGTTGTCATTCACAGTTGATCATAGTACATTATTTCTGTGACTGTATACACTGTTCTCCTGGTTCTGTTCACTTCTTTTACATCAGTTTGCATTTTCTTTCCAGGTTTTTCTAAAACTTTGCCCTGATTGTCATTTGTTATGGGATCACAAATATATGCTACAACTTGTTTGGCTATTTCCCAATCGATGGACAACCCCATAATTTCCAATTCTCTGCCACCACAAAAAGAACTTTTGTACAAGTGTCACCTTTCCCTCGTTTTAGATCTCTTTGGGATTGGGATTGTCTAATTATTCTTTATATAGCTTTTATATACCTAATGAATTCCATGAAAGCATCTCAATGAAAATTCATGCTTTTTGAGGACATAGACTATTTTTGCCTTTCTTTGTGCAATACGTAGCACAGTGCCTGCAATATCCTAAATGCTTAATCAGTGCTTGTAGATTGATTGTTTAAACTCCAATATTCCCCTGGTCAGAAGAACAGAAGAAGGAAGGAAGGAAGGAAGGAAGGAAGGAAGGAAGGAAGGAAGGAAGGAAGGAAGGAAGGAAGGAAGGAAGGAAGGAAGGAAGGAAGGAAGGAAGGAAGGAAGGAAGGAAGGAAGGAAGGAAGGAAGGAAGGAAGGAAGGAAGGAAGGAAGGAAGGAAGGAAGGAAGGAAGGAAAGAGGGAAGGAGGGAAGGAAGGAAGGAAGGAAGGAAGGAAGGAAGGAAGGAAGGAAGGAAGGAAGGAAGGAAGGAAAGAGGGAAGGAGGGAAGGAAGGAAGGAAGGAAGGAAGGAAGGAAGGAAGGAAGGAAGGAAGGAAGGAAGGAAGGAAGGAAGGAAGGAAGGAAGGAAGGAAAGAGGGAAGGAGGGAAGGAAGGAAGGAAGGAAGGAAGGAAGGAAGGAAGGAAGGAAGGAAGGAAGGAAGGAAGGAAGGAAGGAAGGAAGGAAGGAAGGAAGGAAGGAAGGAAGGAAAGAAGGAAGGAAGGAGGGAAGGAGAGAAGGAGAGGAAGGAGAGGAAGGACGGAAGGAAGGAAGGAAGGAAGGAAGGAAGGAAGAAAGGAAGGAAGGAAGGAAGGAAGGAAGGAAGGAAGGAAGGAAGGAAGGAAGGAAGGAAGGAAGGAAGGAAGGAAGGAAGGAAGGAAGGAAACTATGTGTGTGCCTCTCCTCACATATGTCCTGACTAAATATGCTTCACTCTACATGTGTCTTTATGTGTTAAAAATATTTCCATCCTTCTTATTCATTTTATATTTTTCGAAGTATTTCAATACTGTGAGAATTTTATTTTTACTTTTTTTTTTACTATTTTTGTTAATTAAATGCCTTTGTTTTGTGTTATGTCTTCTAGGTGAGTAGAAAGAATTTTATCCATATAAACTTGGATGGATCCTAAAACTGATGCACAGTGATTCTGGTTTTACATTTGTGAAATGAGGAGTTGGACTAAAAGATTAACTTCTTCATATTGTCTATCCTGAAGCTGACCTTCTACATCCTAACTCCATGCTGTTGCATGGACCATCTTGCATTCCTGGAGTGCCATCCCCCCATATTTCTGCCTCATAGAACCCCTCATGTCCTTTAAACTATAGCTCAAGTTTTACCTTCTCTTAGAAACTTTTCCTCATTGTAACAACTTGTAATGTTCTTCTTTGTATTTATTAATATTTATTAGAATATAATTATGTTTTATTTTTTATAATTTTTTATTTATAATTTATTTTAATTTAATTAATTTATAATGACTGTGTATTTATTGTGCAAGCACACATCATCCATTTTTACATATTACATCTGTCAATAGAAGGTAGAGTTCTTTAGGACAGGCATTATTTCATTTTTTAAAATGTCTTTGTCTCACCAACTATTAAAACAACATCTGGCACATTATTTCACAAGTACTTGTTAATTGATAATTGGTTGGTAAAATGTTCCTGAAAGCTATGATTTTACTAAATGCAAAGAAAAAAACAGATTAGCAGGCACTTCTGTAGTTTGGACCCAAAGCATACTTTTGAACTGCTGCATTTGAATACTGTAAAATTCTATTTTCTTCTACAATCCAACGGATCATATAAAATATTTGAGAGCAAATTCTGTGAAGTTTTTTTTAATTCACAAAAATATATAAAAACAACAAGATAGTTTACATTTATTAGAAAGAATGATGACCTGGGAGTGAAGAAGACCCAAGTTATATCCATTATGAAACGTTTACTACATCTGTGACCTTGGCTTGGCCTCATTTAGCTCTGCTTCATTCTCTTCATCTGTAAAATAGAGCTAAGGATTGCACGTACCTCCTAGAGATGCTGTGTGGGGAAATGTTTGTAAAGCACTTTGAAAATCTTAAAGTGGTGCATAAATGCTAGTTATTGTCATTATTACGTGTTTAAAGAAACTGGCTACTTCATATCTCATAGGCTATTTCATATATTTCATATCCAAGTTCTCACAAATCGTTATTCTAATGGTAGCCCAACAGTGTAACGCATGGGATGGAGAGGGGTAAAGGATGGGCTACGTCTATTCATTTTTATAATAAGGATTGAAGCCAGCAAAGGAGGCAGAGAATGTCTGGATAGAGAGACAGGCAGAAAATCAGAATAGTTTGATGTTACAGATTCAAAGAAAAGAAGGATTTAGGAGTATCTGCTCAGGAAGAAAAGGTTGCAATTTGCATCAAAATTACGTATTTATTATTCTGAATTTCACTCCATTATAGTGATTCAAATACAGGTTTTATTTAAATGCAGGTCATGCTCTTCAAATGAAACTTTTGAAAGGAAAATTAGATATAGATAAAGATACAGATGATGCATATGTGCTACTTCAAGTGTGGAGATTCTGGCCATCGTCCCATATTTCATAGAGCAGCACCTCATGTACTGTATGTCTATCATACAGTTTCTTTTATTAGATTTTCTTTTATACCCCAACTACTATTTTTCTCATGACAAATATTAAAAGAGAAAGAAGCAATGTTTTACAGCATTCTCATTCCATTTGGATTATAATACACATTTTCAGAATCTAAAGAGAATGGTTTTCCCCCTGTGGAGAAGAAGATTGTCTTTTCATTTCTTCATGCTTATTATATCTAAGATGTGAGTGTTGGCACTTTCTCACCATGCAGTCCATGTGAATACAGATATGACTCACAGTCCTTTGCAAACCCGTGAAATAAGCAAATGCAAAATCTGCATCCGAAATAGAGAAGTCTTGATGGACTAGTCGTGTTCTGGGTGTTTTTATAGGAGGAGGTGATGAGCTACGCGAAAAACAAATGCTAAACTGAAAAAAACAATGGCACGAATTGTCTGATTCCAAATGCTTGCCTGGTTCTAATAGATCAGAATTTTAAAATGAATGCAAAAGTAAAGAAAGAAAAGTGAGGAAGAAATATACTATGTGAATTCCAATATAGGCTTTCTCTGAGTGTGGGCAACATTCTTTAATGAGAGTTCTTTGAAAGGGAAACTATACCTCACTATCCATTGAAAGACAATTGTATAACATATATATATATATATATAGTTATGAAAAGATTACTTAACTTTAGTTCACATAAAGATACATTTTTCTTTTATTTTTATAAATATAATATTATTCTCTCATAATATAAATATTATGTTTCTATAAAGACAGTGTTAATAAAAAGAAAGAAACTGAGGAAAAACAATTCTGCATGCCTTGTGGGGCATAGCTGATATTAAGAAAGCAACAATTTTTAATGTTAAGAATTAACAGTTCTTACTATATCCGAAAGTTCAATGAGACATACTTTCATGGGTTTAATGATTCCATTCCTCATTACAGACTTGGCAGATAGTCAGGAAGAGATTTGTATTTGAAAAATCCAAAACTTTGAGCAAAATCAGGTGATAAAACTTCCCAAGTTTACCTAGGGCAGGGGTCTTGTGCCATTTTCATGCGGGTCCATATTGGAAGTCCTTTCAGCATTCTGTAAGACCTGCCAAAGCTTGTGGCCCTCTAGCAAAAGCTGTCACTTTGTTATCATCACCACCACCACCATCATCATCACCACCATCATCATCATCACCATCATCATCATCACCACCATCATCATCACCATCATCATCATCACCATCATCATCATCATCACCATCATCATCACCACCACCACCATCATCATCACCACCATCATCATCATCACCATCATCATCATTATCATCATCATCACCACCACCACCACCACCACCATCATCATCACCACCACCACCACCACCATCATCATCATCATCATTACCACCACCATCATCATCATTATCACCACCACCACCATCATCATCATCACCACCACCATCATCATCATCATCATCATCATCATCATTACCACCACCATCATCATCATTATCACCACCACCATCATCATCATCATCACCACCACCATCATCATCATCATCACCACCACCATCATCATCACCACCACCATCATCATCATCACCACCACCATCATCATCATCACCACCATCATCATTATCATCATCATCATCACCACCACCATCATCAGCATCATCTCCTATTTATATATTTTGCATGTATTCATGATTTGCAAAAATTCACAATTCTAGAATGTTTATTTTCATATTGAATGAGGGGTTTACAGATTCTTACTGAAAACCAAAGTGCATGAGGATCAAAGTTTGGAGAACCGCCAGACCAGAGGCTAGAACATAGAAGGAAAATGAGAGAAGAAAACATGATTTCTTTTTCCTGAAGGCATGAGCGGGTCCCCTCAACAGTACACTCATTACCTTTAGGGAAAGACAGACATATTGTGTACAACGGGGCCTCCTTTTTTCCAATGATAAAGTATCAGAGAAGGCCTTTGCTGAAAAAATAAGACCAATAAGATATGCAATTATCTTTCCACTTAGACAAACGTTTCATCGTGTGTGTTTATGGGATATGTTGCTTTCTGATATATGCTTTATGAAATGAACTAATCTTTGAATGCGAATATTGAACCTTTTATAATATGTGTTCAATAGTATGAAGCCAAAATAATATTGAAAATAGTCTCTGGGGGTATATAAAAGGAACATTAGAATAAGAATTCTGAGTCCTGAGTACTAATCTTGACTTCCCTACCAACTCTGTGAACTTCTGTAAATTACTTAATGGAATCATAATGTCAGGTGCTAGAAGATGCTTCTGAAAGCTATTCGCTTTACTGATAGGAAAACTGAGACTTAGCTCAAGGAAACAAATAAATCATGTAGGTAGAAAGCAGCAGAGCCAGGATTCAAATACTTTTGACTTCAAATGCAGTGTGTGTGTATTTGTGGGTGTCTCTACGTGTGCATGTTTTTTCTGTTTTACTCAGAATGTTCCTCTGTAAGGATTAGTAGTAAATTAAATGACATCGAATATTTCTTCCATTCATAACACTGAAATGAACATATGTTGAAATTATGTTCAGTTCAGAATACAGAAAATAAGAAATATTTTTAATATGAAAGCAAATGACGAATACAAGATCTATAACAGTGTATGATTCAATTATATTTAATAAAGGATAATAAGAATCTTACTTGCAAGAATCTGAAAAAGATAAACTCATACCTAACAAAAAAGACATTAAAGAAATGCAAATAGTAAAGTTGGATTGAAAATTAAGAAATACAACATCCCTCCTGATTGGAGAAATGCAAATCAAAACAACTCTGAGGTACCACCTTACACCTCACAGACTGGCCAATATGGCGGCAAAGGAAAGTGATGCAGCAAGATTGGGACAGTAATACACGTCTAGTGGAGTTGTGAATTGGTTCAACCATTCTGGAGGGCAATATGGAACTATGCCCAAAGGGCTTTAAAAGAATGCCTACCCTTTGACCCAGTCCTACCACTGTTGGGTTTGTACTCCAAAGAGATCATAAGGAGAAAGACTTGTACAAAAATA
This sequence comes from Monodelphis domestica, assembly GCF_027887165.1. Classification (NCBI taxonomy): domain Eukaryota; kingdom Metazoa; phylum Chordata; class Mammalia; order Didelphimorphia; family Didelphidae; genus Monodelphis; species Monodelphis domestica. The sequence continues at coordinate 529,267,639 of NC_077229.1, read as the reverse complement.
TTTATAGTTCTGCTCTTTATGGTGGCAAAAAAATTGGAAAATGAGGAGGTGTCCATTGATTGGGGAATGGCTGAACAAATTGTGGTATATGTTGGTGATGGAATACTCTTGTGCTCAAGGGAATAATAAAGTGGAGGAATTCCATGGGAACTGGAAGGACCTCCAGGAATTGATGCAGAGCGAGAGGAGCAGAACCAGGAGAACATTGTACACAGAGATGAATACATTGTGGTACCATCTAATGTTACTAGCAGCAATGCAATGACCCAGGACAATCCAGAGGAACTTGTGAGAAAGAATGTATCCACATCCAGAGAAAGAACCGTGGGAGCAGAAATGCAGAAGAAAAACATAGGATTGATCATGTGGTTTGATGGGGATATGGTTAGGGTTTTGATCCTAAAAGATCTCTCTACTGCAAATATGAATAACATGGAAATAGGTTTTGAACAATGATACACGTATAGACCAGTGGAACTGCTTGTCAGCTCCAGGAGAGGGGAGGTAAGAGGGGAAGGAAAAAGCATTAATCATGTAAGCATGGAAAAATATTCTAAATAAGTGAAAAAGAAAAAAGAAAGAAAATTAAGAAATACAAGTAGAACTTAGTGTAACAGAGAAAATTGTATCAATTGTAGAAAGTTTATAGTGGGTAGTTGCTTCTATGTGCAGGTAAATTCCAAGAAATAGTTCTACAAATTGAATAGAATAATAAAAGCTTCTTGGAAACTAGTTAAACAGCATGAAACAAATGTCAATAATAATTGTGGTGAGCGCTCAATGAAAGGAAAACCTGGTTAGAGGTCTCACACACAAAGCTTCACCCTGGTTTAGCAATCTGTGGTCTCTATGACAGCACCTTGGAAATTCCCCAGCAGCAGCCTATTAACTGTGAAAAGAGTCTTCTGAAAGACCCCCTTTATGAGCCTTAATGGAAAACCAGTCCCCTTGATTGGATGATTGCCTTTCAGTATGTGAATCAAAAAATCCTGAGTATTTTTAATCTTTAAAAGCCAAAGCTATCAAAGTTGCCCATAATTAACATGGTAAGTCAGCGAAGTCCATTTTATTCTTTTGGAAGACTGAACATTTTCCTTTCCATCTCCATGTTTTAGTGGCTTGAAGAAATTGTATTAATGCTATATTCTAAATTCTAGTCATTTGATGCTTTTTTGACCTTAATGATTCAACAAATATCTTCTTAATGTCTTTGTGGAATTCCTATGATTGCCCTGGCAATGCTTCATTAAGGCTTAATAATGATTCATGTGGTCATCAAGGGATGTCTGACCACAAGGGAAAGATCTCTTATAAAAAAAAATAAGCCAAAGAAAATTAAGTCGCATGTGGAAACTTCCCATTTAGATTATAGCCTGGAAGGGATATTAGGCATTATTAATGTTAAGTTTGCATGAAATGCTACAAGATCTTCAATACCTCATCCCATTTCTGTGGCAGATGGGCAGGAAACAACCTGTTAGGATGTACTAAGCAAATACTATGTGATAGATAGTTCAGCTACCAAAAACCAAATGGAAAATGACTCCTGCCTTCAATTTTATATTCTTTGGGGGGTTGGTTAGAAGTATGCAGAATTTGTTGAAGAAGGAGAAAGCATTAGGCACTAAGGAGAGAAGGAAAAGATTCTCCCAAAAGGTGGCCTTTGAGCTAAATTCTGGAGGGAGCTAATCATTCTAAGAGATAACCTCCAACCAAATTTTCCATGCTGATGATACATCAAGTCCCCGTCACTTCATATTCCTGTAAAACTGGCTATTTTGATTTTCCCTTTTTCATGTGTTTTTGAACAGTCTGTCCCACATGAATGTCCTCTAACTTCACCACGTGGAATTGTTAGCTCCTCTCTTGTCAGGGGACACTTCCCTAATTCATGAAGTCATTCTCAATTTCCATGAATTGTTAGTGACCCTCCAAAAGTCATTTTGCATTTATTTTATGCATATTTTATGTTTTAATTATCTGTGATCACATATCTTCCAAATTCAGTACAAATTATTGGAGTATAGACAAAGTCTTACTTTTGCATTTCCATCAATCAATGAACATTTATTATTATATGCCACTTCCTGTGCTGGCCACTGCAAAGAAAATTAAATAGTTCCAGCCATTTTGGAGAGCAATGTGGCATTATGATCAGAGTTCCAAATATGTGCATACCTTTTGGCCAGCAATACTACCATTTAGTTTTATTTCTCAAGGTGATCAAGGGGAAAAGAAAAATAACCCACATTTTCTAAAATATTTTATTTGCTCTATTTGTGGTGGCAAAGAACAAGACATTGAAGGGTTGTCCATCAAAAGGGAATGGCTAAAGAAGAGTGGCATGGAATTGTGATAGAATATATTACTTTCTCATATGAAATGAGGAGGTTAATTAAAGAAACAAAGAAAAACATACATGAAATTATGAAGAGTGGAATTAGCAGAACCAAGAGAATACTACATAAAGAAATAAAAATATGTTTGAAGAATGTTTTGCATATGTCAACCTCTAGAGAAAGAACTGATGAATAAAGACAAGGCTTTATTTAAACATCTATCTTTTTTCACATTATGCCATATCTAGTGGGGGGTGGAGAAAGGAAGGATTGTTACTGAGTATTTTAATGTAATAAAAAATAAAGACACTGAAAATAAATCAGTAAAAAATGTTACAAGTGATCACCACCCAACACACTAGGAATAAGGGCCCAGGCTTTTTGGAAAATCAAAGAAGACAAAGAAAATCAAGGTTTACTTAATGAATAAATAAAATATGAAATCTAGTGGGAAAAGGTATACCTTAATAAATTAGGGATTTCATCAGTGTGGGTATTCTTACCAGTCAGAACTCCATTGCCTTGCCCACTTCTTTTTCCTCCCTGCCATCAGCACAACTTATCAGTTGAAATTTCGTGATTTCATAATGGTATGATATGGTGAATCTTACCTGGTGAACAGCTTTGGGGGAGGAATTTTTTTTGGTTAATTTTATGATGTCAATTAATTTGGGAACTCGGGATGACTCAGGCAATTTTCTTATAGAATGAGAAGATTGTAAACTTTAACTAAAACGGAGACAGCAACATGCCTATACTATTTAGGAATTATTTCTCCCTCATGTCGTCAAAGAATAAATTCTGTCCTGTTAGTGCTTGCTAAGCATTAGCTGAGACCTATAAATTCCTTCCCACTGAATAAACATCTAAGAGGTTCCCAAATCAGCGAGCCATCAAAAGCGGAGCTAGTGTAGTCTCATTATCCAAGAATCTATGGATTCCACTGTCAAATGGGGCATCATTTTGACTCATTCTCACTGCATCATGCTTCATATTGGTAGGCATCCGACAGACGGATTCTGTAATTGGCTCCTATTGGGATTATAATAGACCCCTGATAATGCACCCTACAGATTAAACAGAAAGGTTAAGTCAAGCATGCAACATAACTGTTTTGCATTACAAATAAAATAAAATAAAATCATTTCACTACAAATAAACATAAAATCGCCATGTCTTCTGAAAAGAATGTGACCCCTAATTCCCATCTTTATTTTTTCCAGAAGCATAAATTGCCATACAGTTTAATACTTTGACTATAAAGCAATGACTGAAGGATCTAGCAATTCCAGGAATGAAAAGGGTTTGATTTTTAGACATTAGCTCATAAAGCCAACAACTTGAGACTCCTGAAAATGCAATTCTAGTTTGCCTTTGTGTAAAAATCCTTATGATTTCTCTTGAGTTTTCAACTGAAATATTCACAGATTATTTCAATTTTGCTTAGAAGACCTTCAGCTTCTACAGAAATACACTTTCTAAGACGTAATGAGAAAAGTGAACGTGCATTTAACAGTCTACCGATACATTGTTATAGGAAAAAACCAAACAAAAAAGAATGATATACTTTGGAGCAGACATATTGTGCCAATGCTGTCATATGTGGTGGGAGAAAGATGAAATGACTGAGGAAACAAGAGCTTGAGCTTCCAAGCATATGCATTTATTAAGCAGTGCATGCCAATTGCCTAACAAATTGGGTCCAGTTGTCTTCCTCAGCTTTGCCACCAGACCTAGAATATAGGAAACCGAATTTTATGCATCAAAACCATCTAATTAGAAAAGCAATGCACCACGGTACAAAATCACGTAGTCTGGCTTCTGATTGGTGAACAGTGGTCATACCCGGAAATCTGACAAGGAAGACTTGTGCCCATATGCAATCAAAAGAACATGGAAGCAATAACGTGTTGTTTACTTTGGGGCCATTTTTCAGATAGGGCAGATGGAACGCTTGAGATATGTAATCGTGAGAAAACTCCTTGCATCAGTCTTGGGATCGGACTCGGTTTCTGCTTAGCATAACTTAGTTCCTTAGTTAGGAGTCTCTAAGCACCAGGTAGAGGTGGTCCAGCTTCCTAACCACACAGGCCTGGGTTCAAGCAATGCAATAAGAGACTCATAATTAAATAGAAAGAGAACTGGGGTAGAACCAGAATCGAGTCCCAAGATGGAGCCAGTGTGGTTCATTCAATTATCCCTACCTTTCTTATTCTAATTCTCTCACATAGAGACACCTTCAATTCAACAGGTCCAAAACTGACCTTATTATCTTTCTTCCAAAAACTTGTCCTCCAACAAACTTTCCTGTTTCTGTCATAGACACCCCAACATTTCCTTTTTTCCGGGTTCATAACCTCAACATTTTACTGGTCCCCTGATTCTTCCTCAGCCCACGTTTCCAATTGGTTTCCAAAGCTTACTGTTTCTATCTTTGCAGCACCTCTTCCATCTGACTCCAATAACCAACACATAGAGATTCTATCCTGTTTCACAACCTCATCAACCATCACCTAAATTATTGCAGATGCCAGCAGTTTCATCACCTTGCCTCAATTCTCTTACCACTCTCATCCATCATACACATTTCTGAAGAAGTAATTTTCCTTAAATTCAGATTTGAACATATGACATTGGGACTTAGTCACTTCCAGCGGCTTCCTATTGATTATAAAATAAAACATAAACTCTTCTGTTTAGGTTTAAAACGTCTACGCAAACTTGCCCCAGCCTCATTCTCGGGAAACTTTCCAGCCTCATTTCCAATTATTTCTTCTCTCACACTTTGAGATCCAAGCAAGCTGGTTTCTTTACTCTTCGCCACTCACGATACTCCAGTTTCCATTTCTGTTTTTGGAAGGGCCATTCTATAATGGTCCCAGCAGGAGAAATGCATCCCTTATTATGTACTGCTTCCTAGAACAGCTCTCTTTAAAAGGAATCTCAATCACTCTCTTTCTCATCAAATCATTGCGGATCCTTCATTCCTCTTCGTTGCCAGCGACCTTCTTCCCAAACTACTTGGACTAAATTAATTTGTACATCTTTACATTTTTCCAGCTTGTTTTTATATTGTTCAGGGTTGTATACATACCTGTTTTCCCCACTAGACTGTGAGCTTCTTGTGAGGAGTGAGTGGTTGATTGTGTGTTTATGCATGGCACCTGGCACATAGTAGATGCTTAAGAAATGCTTGCTTGATTGTGTTTGAGTGTAAAAGGGATCTAGTTAGCCTGAGAGATAACTCTGTAGGTGATTAATTAGCATTATTCTATACAAAATAGTATACATCTTGAAAATATATTTTGATAGAGATTAAATAACATCTAGATCAAACTTAAGGGCAAAGCTACAACCACCATTCACTTTCGATGATATGCATTAGAATATTCTACATACACTGTCATGAATAAAATAAGAAGTCAGAGGACACTCGTGTCCATTTTCTATGGAAATCAGAAATGCTTCTAAGAAAAACAACAAAGTGTAAGTCAAATGAAATTGCAGTTTTACACAAGCAGCGCTATAAATAACTTTCTTCCCAAGAGCCATATGTTACTCTTCTCAAGAATGCTCTATACATTCAGAGGGCAAAGAAGTGATTAGCTAAAATCAGTGTTTTAATCAAGAAAGGTTTCTCAATGTAGATGGCAGAGTGGGGCTGAGTAGGCTAAAAAAGAGGGAATAACATTATTTAAAAATAACAGCAGATAATTCTTAATCAAGATTTGCCTAAATTTGTGAGTTAAGTGACTTTGGGAATAATCAAAAAGTTTATCCTGCTGGTTAACTTTGCTTAAATTCATAAAGTTCTTAAAATATTCAACTAAGCCTCTTTCAGAATTGACTGTCTACATCTATTTTTTTAAACGGGCAGTTTTCCTTAAATCTCATTGGCAATAGTAATAACAATGAAAGACACCCAAATAATATCATGGTATTGTCCCCTTTACATCAAAAATAATAATACCATTAAGCAACTGGAAGAGGCTAATGATGCTTACTCTCTAATAGGGGCAGAAGAAGCAGTTGTACCCCCTGAATCCCACTCACAGCTCATTAGATCATGGAGGTAGTTACAAAAGGATTTAGCCATGGTTTTGCTGTGCTTTGTTCTTTCTAAAAAATGAAGGAAAAAGAACACACTAGGGAAGAATTGAAGAAGAGAGACAAAGTTATCTTTTGTAACCAGTGCAAAAGAAAATTTTGTAAACCTAGATGGGAGAAGTGGGAGGATTGAGTATCTCCTGGACCTCAATATAATCTGGATCCTGGAAAAGAAGACTTCAATACACACAGGGATACACATGTACATACATAGACAAAGATTCATACCCAGTTTGATGTTCAGGGAAGGACAGAGAAGGGGGAAAAGTGATGGACTTAGGAAGGAGAATATTGTTGGGCCCAGAATAGTTACAATCAAAGCAAACCTCAACTTCAGAGGATAGATCATCAAAGGGGAATTAAAAGAAATGATAAGAATCAGTAATTAAGGTCTAGACGTAGGGAAGAGAGATGGCAAGAGGAATCAGATCATCTTAATTATAGATTACGAGGACTGATCCAATTCCTTTTATTTTCCCCACTTTCTTCTTCATTGCAAAGAGGCAAAGGGAGGAAAATATCATTATAGAAAATGATGGAGGGAAAACTCAACTAATAATATGAATTGGAACAAAATTAATTTATTCAGAAAATTGGGAGGATTGCAGAAAGGATTTGAGTGTAAAATGGAACAATATATTATTTATAAGAAACAACTGAAACATTAAAATAGAATTATAACAAGGAATTTGAGTGAAATTTGTTATATCTCAGGAGAATTTAAAAAGGGGGAGTATTATCATGATCTCAGACAAGGAAGCAGCAAAAATAGACATTTTAAATGAGATTATTAGAGAAACTACATTGTCATAATTTTTATTTTTCAAATTAATCTATTTAGTCAATTTAGAATATTATTCCTTGGTTACAAGAATCACATTATTTCCCTCCCTCACCTCTAACCACTCTTCCCACAGCCAACACGCACTTTCCTTGGGTATTACTTGTGTCCTTGATCAAAACCTATTTCAATGCTGTTTATGTTTGCATGAGGATGTTCCCTTAGGGTCTACATTTCCAATCATATCCCCTCAACCCATGTATTCAAGCAGGTGTTTTCCTTCAGTTTTTCTACCACCACCGTTTTCCCTCTGATTGTAGATAGTGTTCTTTTTCGTAGATCCCTCCGAATTGTTCTGGATCACTGCATTGACACTAATGGAGAAGTCCATTATGTTCGATTGTACCACAGCGAATCAGTCTCTGTGTACAATGTTCTCCTGGTTCTGCTCCTCTCCCTCTACATCACTTCCTGGAGGTCATTCCAGTCCCCATGGAATTCCTCCACTTTATTATTCCTTTGAGCACAATAGTATTCCATCACCAACATATACCACAGTTTGTTCAGCCATTCCCCAATTGAAGGGCATCCCCTCATTTTCTAGTTTTTGGCCACCACAAAGAGTGCAGCTATGAATATTCTTGTACAAGTCTTTGTGTCCATTATCTCTTTGGGGTACAGACCCAGCAGTGCTATGGCTGGATCAAAGGGCAGACAGTCTTTTGTCGCCCTTTGGGCATAGTTCCAAATTGCCCTCCAGAATAGTTGGATCAATTCACAACTCCACCAGCAATGAATTAATGTCCCCACTTTGCCACATCCCCTCCAGCATTCATTACTTTCCATAGCTGTCATGTTAGTCAACCTGCTAGCTGTGAGGTGATACCTCAGAGTTGTTTTGATTTGCATCTCTCTGATTATAAGAGATTTAGAGCACTTCTTCATGTGCTTATTAATAGTTTTGATTTCTTTGACTGAAAATTGCCTATTCCTGTCCCTTGCCCATTGATCAATTGGAGAATGGCTTGATTTTTCGTACAATTGCTTTAGCTCTTTGTAAATTTGAGTAATTAGAACTTTGTTAGAGGTTTTTGTTATGAAGATTGTTTCCCAATTTGTTGGTTCCCTTCTCATTTTGGATTCATTAGTTTTGTTTGTTCAAAAACTTTTCAATTTGATGTAATCAAAATTATTGGTTTTACATTTTGTGATTTTTTTCTAGCTCTTGCTTGGTTTTAAAGTCTTTCCTTTCCCAAAGATCTGACAAGTATACTATTCTGTGTTCACCTAATTTATTTAGTTTCCTTCTTTATATTCAGGTCATTCACCCATTCTGAGTTTATCTTGGTGTGGGGTGTGAGATGTCAATCTAAACCTAATCTCTCCCACACTGTCTTCTAATTTTCCCAGCAGTTTTTATCAAATAGTGGATTTTTGTCCCAAAAGCTGGGATCTTTGGGCTTATCATAGACTGTCTTGCTGAGGTCACTTAGCCCAAGTCTATTCCACTGATCCTCCTTTCTGTCTCTTAGACAGTACCATATTGTTTTGATGACCACTGCTTTATAGTATAGTTTGAGATCTGGTACTACAAGGCCATCTTCCTTCAGAATTTTTTTCATGATTTCCCTGGATATCCTTGATCTGTTGTTCTTCCAAATGAACTTTGTTATGGATTTTTCTAATTTAATAAAAAAAACATTTTTGGTAGTTTAATGGGTATGGCACTGAATAAATAAATTAATTTGGGTAGGATTGTCATTTTCATTATGTTAGCTCATAACAAACCTTTTTTTAAAGCTTTTCCCTTCCTTTTTAAGAAGGAAAGAATGAATAGAGCTTCAGAAAAAGTTATCCAGAAATCAGTGAATAAGAATCAGAGAGCACAAACATGTGATTGTTTTTTTAATAATATTATAAAAAGTACAAAAATGAGATGTAAGATAATAAACCCATTATGAGAAAATTAATATCTTTAAGGAATGTTCTAGGAAAAAGAAATTGCATTGAATGTAACTACCGCATCTATAAAGTATCTGAGACCTCAACTACCTGCCCAGACAGGTACAGGATTTATAATTTCAAACAAACCATAGACTGTTTTGTAGAATTAGGGAAAAAATGATAAAAATAATCAGTAAGAAAAAGACTGTATCTTAGGGGGGGAAACAAAATAAATTTGAAGAAAGAGAAATTGTCAGTAATAGATCTCAAACTATACTACAAAGAAGTAATCACACACATAGATATATAGTATGTGTGATTACTTTTTTGTAGTATAGTTTGAAATCTGTTACTGACAGGTTCTCTGTCTCTCTGTCTCTCTGTCTCTGTCTCTGTCTCTCTCCCTCTCTCCCTCCCTCTCTCTCTCTCTCTCTCTCTCTCTTTCTCTCTCTCTCTCTTTCTGACTCTCTCTTTAAAATCTTTACTGTAAGGCTATCTGCTCAAAAAAATTTTTTAAGAGTTTGTAATCCCTTTGTGGTTGCCAAACTATGGGTTCTAAAATTAACAATCAATTACTAAATATTCTATTTTATAAATTTTTATTAATAATAACTAAAGCAAAAGAACTGCCTGGTTGCAGGTGCAAAAGAGGTAGAGGGGGGAATTACAGCTACTTAAATATACTCATGTAAAACGTGGGGATGCAGGAAAAGGAAAAAGGATTCTAGCAATACAGAAAAGAACTTTGGGTAATGTAGTCTTGTTTAGGGGTTCAAGAATTTCTAACTATACACTGTGATGAGAGAATATCTCCAGTTTTCCTGGTGGACAGCCTGACTGGGAAAGGATTTTTACTTTGCTGGGACATCTGAGGACATCAGCTGCACTCCTGTACCTAGATAACCAAGGACTCTTGGTTGGTGAGATTCTGGTTCCTTGGTGGACTTACCTTTAGGAAATGTATGTACTGACTTAGGATATTTAGATATTGGGTTTAATTAGTGGGTAAACAATTAGATGCCTCTCTCCCATTTTCCTTCCCAATTCATCCCTTCTCTGTTAATAAATTCAAATTTATTTATATGTAATTTCCCTTTTGTTTAACTCTTTTATCCCCCTTTCCTAAAATATCAAAATAACAATACCTACTACCTGAATGTAGTAGACATTACAAAATTCTGATTTGATTGAATTAAATAATTTAACTTGTTTCCTTCTCTTATTAGACTCTGTTTCATGAGAACAAGGACTAAGTCTGATCTATAATTTGTATTTCTCCAAATGGCTGGTATTCTGCTTCTTACATGTAATCCTTGTACCTATGGATGATTATGGTCATCTTCTCATTGTATGCCTTGGGATTACAGAGTTTTCACCTGGAAGGGGTCCTAAGATGATTGAGTCTACCTCTATTGTTTTACAGATGAGGACACAGACCTCGAGGAATGATATCATTGGATCTAAAACCCAGGTTTCCAGGACCCAAATTTGTCTCTGTTAACATGTTAAATTGTGTAAACTTTTTATGGATGGAGAGCATTTCTTTCATTTTTGTCTTTGGATTCTCAGAGCCCAGCATGGTGATTGTTTGTTTAGACATTTAATAAACATTTCTTGAATTCAATAAATTCTTTTTGCTTTACTACACATTTTGGTACATTTAATTATTTGATGAAATCAGGCCTACAAGAAAACAAGCCTTTTGAGAAAAGAGAAGAGCAGAGAAGGTTTAGAGAGCTGACTTTAAAACCCTATAGCAAATAAGAAAAAGAAACTTTGTCACATAAATATATGAAATCTTGAGAAATATTATTAGATAATGAACTGAGAAAGCACATAAATTTGAAAATAAATGAAGATTAGTTAGGGATAGTATTTATTGCAAAGTTCCCATTAATATTGTCCTTTGACAGTATTATTCTAATGAGCCTTTGCTAGAAAAAAAAGCTGAGCTCATACTGGTGTGGCTAGATGGATAGAGTGCTGGAAAACTTGAGTTCTAATCTAGCCACACTTACTATCTGTGTGATCTTGGGCATGCCATTTGACCCTTGTTTAGGTTCATATATAAAATGAAGATAATAAGAGCATCTACTTCTCAGCATTGCTATAAAGAACAAGTAAAATAAAAATTAAAGTACTTAGCACAGTGACTGGCACATAGTCAATCCTATATAAATGTTAACTAGTACTTGTGTTATGGCTGAAATGCTATAACTAGGCATATGTTTGGGGAAATTTAATTTAAAAGGATTTGAAAGAAAATCCATGCATTTGGTGATTTTTAATCTCTTTCTAAATTAATATATTTAACAACTATTTTAAAAATCTATCTTTTCAGGCTTGTTTTGCCCTCTCACAGTGGTGTGGGAAGAAGATGGACTGGAGCCCGAGGGCTCAGGATCAAACCTCTGATGCTCATGTGGGCAATTCAAGCGTTATCCTTTGTCCTCACTACTCTCTTCACGGAAGGCGTTCTTAGGGCTAGCTGGCCAAAGCTAGGATCCCACGACGTCTCTGCTGTCTCTGTTTCTTAGTCTAGACCAGTCTATTTGTCCTTCCTTGAACTTGCCGCTCCCTCTCACCTCCAGTCCTTTGCACATACTGTCCTCCTTTGCCCTCTCGATGCCAGTGGAGAGGCTTCCCTCAGGCTTTCTTGATCTCTTCATTCTGACGTTCTCTTCCAAAGGAGGAATGACTGCAGAGACGGTGCCCCCACAGGATCTCCATCACTGTTAGTGTTTGTGGAGCTCTTTATATTTAGTTGCTCATTTAATTTGTTCAGCAGTCTTTGAGGCAGGGCAGTGCCATCTTTAGTTTAAGCCTTTGGAGATGGTAGCAAGAGTGTGCCGGGCAGGCCTGCATTCCCAGAGCCGCTGGGTCAGGACTATGAGCTGCTGAAAGGAGCAGGTGTCCAAGAGTCCCTTTGGAGCTGGAGGTGCCCATCTGATCTCTCCTGAGCTCTCCTGGACAGCTCCCCAGCAGCCTCACCAAGGGGGAGAAGATGCCTCCATACTCTGGTGAACAGAGTGGAAACTTGGAGGAACCTCTTTCCTGGGACAACTGAGGACTCGGCTGGATTCCTGTACCTGACCCACCAGGACTCTGTGTGTGAACACTCTGCTTCCCGACTGACTTACCTTAGGACACTTGGGTATTTGAGTGTTAGATGGTGGGTTTAATACCTGGATTAACGGTCAGATGCCAGCCTCGCATCCTTTATTCCATTCCCCAAACCAATCCAATTGTACTTATATGTGCCTTCTCCCTCTGTATAACCTTCCTTTTCCCCTTCCTAAAAACCATAATAACAAGACTAAGACAAAATTGCCCGAGTGACTTCCTCAGATTACACGGTTAATACAGGTTTGTGGCGGGAGTTGAATTCACCTCTTCTTGTTGACGTGCTCTCAGTTTCTCTCTCACCCTGCTATTGTGAGAAGCCACCGTCTCAGGGATCACAACGATCAATCGTGATTGCAGAAAGAGGAAATGACATTCGCACTCTTTCCTTGAAGAGCTCTGCGCCTGCTTTGTTTGCTTGTGTGTTTTGAGTCGTTTTTCTTTGTTTGGGGTGGGCTATCATCCATTGGGTACGTGGGGGCCAGAAACTACTGGTCTAAATGCATTTTTTAATTCTAATGTGCAGTTCATCTTGGAGGTGCACATAACCACTGTCCGACCCAGACTGTTCACTTTGGGCAAACCTCATTGTTGTATAAGGTTGATGTATTAGCAGAGCTCCTCTTGAAAATATTTCAAAATACCTGTCATTGTTAGTAACCTTTACGGGCTACATCACATGGAATCTGACTCTCTTACGCTACCTACCTGATGTCAAGGCACCAATGGCTAATTTTTATTCTTTTTCTTTTCTTTTTCAAGAAGTTGTGTTGATGTCCCAGAAATGCAGTCTCTGTAGTTGTTTGTTTTTTCATTCACTCCAACAGGATGATTTAATTTGGTTGTTTGAATGGAATCATTCTCTTACATATAGCTTCCTAAATCATATTATAACAGAGTCCATTTTCTGAGAATGTCAGAAAATATCACAATCAAAATTGATGGCTTAATTTACTTCAAAACACCTTTAGATAAAATAACCATATAATAATTAGGAGAGATAGTGATGTGTAGTACCTAGAAAGTCAGCCTTGGAATCAGGAGGGATTCAATCAAGCAAGCATTTATTAAGTACCTACTAGAAGCAAAGTAATGGGTATACAAAATAAAAGCAAAACATCTTGTGTTTGAGCCATACATATTAGGGTATGTGACCCTGAATAAGTCACTCAGTTTATCAAACAAAATAACCTAAATCATATCATAGAGGAGGTGGTGATTTGTATTTGTTAAAGGGTTTTTACTCACCAGAAATTCCATAGACAAAAGGAAGTAAGAAAGGAAGAAAGAGATAAAGGAAGAAAGAAAGAAAAAAGAAGAAAGGAAAAAGAAGAAAGAGAAAGACAGAGAGAAAGAAAGAAAGAAAGAAAGACAGAGAGAAAGAAAGAAAGAAAGAAAGAAAGAAAGAAAGAAAGAAAGAAAGAAAGAAAGAAAGAAAGAAAGAAAGAAAGAAAGAAAGAAAGAAAGAAAGAAAGAAAGAAGGGAAGGAAGGAAGGAAGAAGGGAAGGAAGGAAGGAAGGAAGGAAGGAAGGAAGAAAGAAAGAAAGAAAGAAAGAAAGAAAGAAAGAAAGAAAGAAAGAAAGAAAGAAAGAAAGAAAGAAAGAAAGAAAGAAAGAAAGAAAGAAAGAAAGAAAGAAAGAAAGAAAGAAAGAAAGAAAGAAAGGAAGAAAGGAAGAAAGGAAGAAAGGAAGAAAGGAAGAAAGGAAGAAAGGAAGAAAGAAAGAAAGAAAGAAAGAAAGAAAGAAAGAAAGAAAGAAAGAAAGAAAGAAAGAAAGAAAGAAAGAAAGAAAGAAAGAAAGAAAGAAAGAAAGAAAGGAA